>NC_048298.1:40180045-40191552 GCF_013100865.1 Trachemys scripta elegans | reverse complement strand
CGGCTGGGCGCTTCCCCTCCCGGGCTCCGGCTGCACTGGGGAAGCGCCGGCCGGGGGCGCAGGGTCTGGGGGCTGCCCGGCAAACCGTGAAGCCGGTAGCAAGTACTCTCAGTTCTCATGCTTCTGGGCATAAGCTTAGGAGTGACGATGCTACCATATTTGTAAATAAATGACCTTTTACTGCCAAACTGAAACTGAATTTCCAGGAGAGAATTTAAAAGAATAAGACAATCCTACAAGGTGTTTCACATGCCCTTTCGGAACATTTATCAGAGCTTGGCCACATGCATCAGCAAGTTTTACATGGGCACTGACAATAAGAGCTAGATGGTTGCCAGGGCTCCCACAACCCAAAGACAAATCAGAAGACAAAAGAGAGAGAGCCCTGCTGGCTGATGTAATTCCTGCCAAACACATTGCTGCACATGTTTCTTTGAGCCGTGATATGAGAAAGAGAGAGCCTGCCTGACAACTATGAAAAAAACAACTTTTTATAGTTCATGGCTCATTGCCTTGTGGAAAAGGTAAGAAATTTGGGAACCAGAAAGACCTAACTACCCCAGATAGACGCAACTACTAATTAGGTAACATCTGTACAGTGGGTACCTGAAGTAGACCTGAGTGGAGGATCTTGAACAGATAGTAAATAGCGACTGACTAAGTTGGTAAAATGTTGTTTTAAAACAGTGTTAAGTCACATGTGTAATCCAAAATTTAGTAATTAATTGTTGGAGTTTATAGTAGTCTTCTGTATTTTCATTGAGATGTGTTCACAACTCTCTTTATTTTGGAAGATCTAGTTGCATTTGTATCTTGGCTACATTCCAAGGTTAGTCTAAAGATGATTTTTCACCTCACAATGATACATCCTGGGCAGGAATTAAAAAAAAAAAAATCTTCCAGTAAAGAGAGGGATTTTCTTCCTCTCCCACCCTGCCTTCCTTCCCCCCTCACCACTGCAGGCCATATAGTTAGATTTGGGTAGGAACTCTTTCTACCAAGGAGGAAAATTTTGTTTGAAACTTTTTTTTCCAGCAAAAAATGAAGATTCAGTGACTCCAAAAAGTTTCTCATTTCATGCTGGGGGGAGGGATAGCTCAGTGGTTTGAGCATTGGCTTACTAAACCTAGAGTTATGAGTTCAATCCTTGAGGGGGCCATTTAGAGATCAAAGGCAAAAATATGTCTGGGATTGGTCCTGCTTTGTATCAGGGGTTAGACTAGATGACCTCCTGAGGTCCCTTCTAACCCTGATATTCTATGAAGTTGTTTCTCAGAAAAAACAAGATCCAAACATTTTGTTCTGATATTTTCAAAATGAAACATTTTGACTTTGTGTATCTAAGCAACTTTTCATTTTGGAATATCCTTCAAATTTATTTTTTTTAATGGAAAAATATAAACAAAAGTTCAAAATCAAAATGAAACACTTCATTTTGGAGCAAACAAAATGAATTTTTAACAACTTTCAGAATTCTCAAAAATTTTGTGTTTGGGTCAACCCAAAATAACTCCCCTTCCGAAATTTTTTTTTTATTAGAACTGCCAGTGAACTGAAAAAATTATTCACACCATTCTACTTCCTTCTAGACAAAATTTTGGTTATGCTGAATTTAAGATTGAGACTACATATGAGTAATTGAAGGGTAAAAAGTCAAAACCTTACAAATGAATAAAACAAATCCAAACAATTCAATTAGTGGAAACTGAAAAAATCAAAAGTTAAGAAGAAACCCAAAGATTTGAATCAGGTGTGACAATCTTGACAAACTCATGTTCTCCTCTTCTTATCCACACCCCGTTCATGGCACATGGGACCCCTATTAAGAGTCATCTTCAGCTTTCTCCTGCCCCAGCATACTACCTTTGTACTTCCTCAATTTTGCTTTTTCTTTTTTCCAGGCATCTTTTATCTATTCTTCATCCATCGGATCCTAGACAAGTCTGTATTGACTCAGTTGTGCAACTGTAGAGATTTTTTTTCACTATATCTGGAATGGCTGCAAATATGGTTTTAACAAAGATTAAAACTTTCATTTACCTTAAAGATATCACCTTAAATAACATGGAAAAATAGCATTGTCTGTTTTCACTTAAATTAAAAACATCCAACAGTGAAGCTGAGATCTTGCCCCTTTTATTAAAAAAAGGCTTTTTACAAAAAAACAGCTTTCCCTTCAGTACAAACTGATCAAATCTAGTATAATATTTTTCTTTATTTTTCTCCAAGCAGCTCTTGAATGGTAGATAAACACAGAAGACAGGAGAGAAAATGATGCCCTCAGAAAATCTGATGATCAGTATAATAGCCCCATGCCTGCAGGAGATGAAAGTCTTTATTTCCGTTCCATATGTGTTTACTGGCAGCAGGTTCAGTGGCTTTATTTAATATTTATTTTGTGCAGTGCTATCCTTCAGTCATGTTCCCAGTTTCCAATATTCCCAAATTCAAAATGAAAAATAAAGAGAAACTGCTTTGGTCAAAAGCTCAGTGAAACCTACAGTGATAGCTCTCAGAGGTACCTCTCTTCTGGAATACAGAACTCTGTACTAGAACTCCACCAATGGTCAAGTCATATAAGGGTAACTTTTCAAATGCACTTAGGAACTTACTATCCATCGACTTTCAATGGGAGTGCTATTTGGGTTTTTGGCAACCACTCCCAGAGTCAAAATATCTCCAGAGGTCAATGACTGCTGCTATTACTAATGCACCTAAATAAGTATGTATTATTATGTTGATCCTTGCTGGGAGTTTTGTTTTTATTTAAATGGTTGCCTGATTATTGATTAAAACTGAAAAATGAACACTATTGATCAGGGACCATCTTTTTGGTCTGTGTTTGTACAGCACCTTGCACAATGGGCCCTGGTCTGTAACTGGGGCGGCTAGTTGCTATTGCAGTACAAATCATAACAAAAAAGAATAAATCCCTTTTATTGAAAAACAAAACAATGATCAATGAGCCACCTTGATTACATTGGCCTCATTAGTATTCACCCCTTCTTGTCAACTGTTGAGAATAGCCCACTTCCATCTTAATTGAATTGGCTCATTAGCACGGACCCCCCACTTGGTAAGGCAACTCCCATCTTTTCATGTGCTGTGTATTTATACCTGCCGCTGTATTTTCCACACCATGCATCTGATGAAGTGGGTTTTAGCTCATGAAAGCTTATGCCCAAATAAATTTGTTAGTCTCTAAAGTGCCACATGGATTCCTCATTGTTTTTTCTTTATTTGACTGAGGACATATGCTTGGGATCTCAGTTTAGCAACATTTAGTACTAGAAGAATGGCAAGTAATATCTGAAAGAACAGGTATGTTCTTAATACTTTGTAGTGCAAGATAAACTAGTCTAAATGCTTGCATGAAAATATCTTGCTTTAGGGGTTTTGTTTTGTTTTGTTTTAACCATAGTAGTAACCCAGCAACAATTTTTCTTTAACATTTCAGATGGCAAGCCAGATTTTGGGTCAGTGAAGCTTAAATGAGTAGGAGAAGGAGTTTCCCAAAATGGCTTTTTTTCCTTCCTTTTTCCCCCTATGGCCATTTGGGCAGGTGGGAGAGGAAAAAAGAATGTTTAAAGAAAACATAGCTGAATCTTTAATGTTTCAGTTTCTTTGGGAACAAATACATCCATACCCCCATTTTGTGCTGGTTTTTGCAAAAATTTGCAATTTCCAAACAATGTCTTTTTTTCAATGCAAAATGTTTCTGTTTGAAAAAGTGTCCAGTTCTATGCTGATTGTATTATTCATTTACAAATTCAGGTAAATGAAACTCTCCATTTTTAGTTCACATGACACTGCAACTGAATTTTTAGGCTTCTTCGAAGAAGTGCTACAAAAACGAGGGGGCCTTGGCACAGAATTTAGGGGGCCTTGCAGATGCCATGGATGGAATTTTGGCTAAAAGCAAGCAATTCGTGCACTACATTCACCTGCTAAGTACTCTAGATCACTCTTAGCCAAAGAAATTCTTAATTTTTGCACCTATCAAAGAATATTATATTTAACGTGGACATACTCAATAGCAGGATGGAAGTCACCAAATAGACCTTTACACTTCTTCCCTAAATAAGTACACCTTTAATAAAAACATCATCGTAAGAATGTAGGAAATGTCAAATAAGAACACACCAACTAGCCCTCTATTCCAGTATCTTTTTTCTAACAATGGCAGATGCTGAATACCTCAAAGGAAGCTGTGGATTTCCCATAATGCATCTAAATTGTGCTATGCTATTTGAAAGGGGAAATAGTTTCTTTTTGAAGTGGAGTGTGGCTTTTTATTAGATGTTTTATAGCACTTATTGTACATTTTGCATTGTTGGATTTTTAGGGGAATGATAGATTAGCAAATTAGAAAGCTAGGGAGAGTTTATTCACCACAGTGCAGTTACCCAGCTTGATTTTGACAAATCCAGCGACAGATTGAATCTCATTTTCTTCACATCCCCTTAGAATATTAAGGAAAAACTCAACAGCATATTGAAGTTCAGTGAGTGTGGAGATAAAAGGATTTAAAAGCTTGTCTACATACAGATTGTGCTAATTCAACCTCAGTATTCTGACTAGATCATGGATGGAATACATTGAAAATTTACATCAGCCAGCTCCTGGGTTTAAGGCCTTGGATATTTGCTGGCTAGTCCTAGGATAGATGTTATGAAATCATTTACTTCTTGTATAATCAGCCACTGGGATTTGATCCTGAAAAGTCCTGAGCACCCTGAACTCTCTTTGCTGTCAATAGGAGTTGAGGGTGTTAAGAACCTCTCACAATGAGGCCTTTAATTAGGCAAGTGTATAATTTTTGCTTCATATTTTATTAAGGACAAATATTTCCATAGCTGAATCTAGTGTTGCTAATACCTGAAGCCGTTCTCGGGCTAGAATAATCCTCTGCAGCCAAGGGTAGGCCTTGCACCTTGTGCAGTTAATTGACATTTTTTCTAAGTGAGCATAAAAATCTGCCTAATTAAACTAGAGTAGCATTTTTCACTCTCTTTGCACATGGGCAAATTACTACACAAATTGCAAGACACTGGAGAATCAGGGCCTGGCTGTCAGACTTATCTAGTTTCTTGGCGACCTTCAGATTTGCAATTATTGCTGGTATTCATGAAGACAAATGCACATGGGGTTTGTGGCCTAAGCATCCTGTTGAGAAAAGCAAGGCCCACTGGAACCAAGGATGTATACAGCCCTTCTGAGGTAAATTCCATGCAGTATTTGCTCTGTGCCTATTTTGCCCATTTAAAAACAGAGATCTTATTTTATTGATAGAAACATTTGGAGCCAAAATTTCAAATGTATAGGGCAAGGTCTGAGTGTTTTTAAAAAGTGCCTATACATATGCAGGGATGTGTTATAGTCTTCATCAGCTATAATAGATAACATTTATTTTAAGATGATTATAATGCATTTGGCTACTTTTCACTTGGGTTCCAATCCAAATGGCATCCATGGGAGCTAGACTAGGCTCTTCATGCCCACCATTTTCTTAAGTCACTGAAAATCATTAGAGATTGTACTCAGGTTTCTCCTAAAGACACCGTCATTGAAATATTTCCTCTCAAAATAATCAGTTCCATTATTTATTCCTGTTACTTCTGCTACTACTACTACTTAATACAAAGTGTTTTCATCCATTCATTGCTTTCAAAGCACCTTAAAGAGGTACGTAAATGTTAGAGTTGAGTGAATAATTTTTCAACAAATTATTCATTCAATTAATTTCACCCTTTTTTTTCCCCAGTGTCAACAGGCAGATTACAAAATTTTGGAATTTCTTCGTTATTTGAATTATTTCGTATTGTTTCCCAGAGATGTTCTAATTTTGTTAAAATCAGCGGCCACATTGTTTCCCTCGCCCAATCCTCCTGGTGTCTGCTCTCTTTAAGGCTTGACCCTGCAACGTGATCCTCACAGGTAGAGCCATGTGCCTGTGTGTAGGCTGACTGAAGTCAGTGGGGCCTTGTGTGTGAGTGCAGGAGTTATGCCTGTATGGATCAGATTGCACCACTGGGGTTTTAGTGAGCTCTTCCATATAGCTCTGAAACATCACCGCTGTAAAGTGGTCACAGAGTGTTCTGGCTGTTTAAAGGAGGTTCCAGTTTCAGCTTTCCACCCAGAGCAGAGAGACTCTAGCCCCCAATGGAATACCTAGGAAGCCAGAGGTTTGCAAGGCATGCTGGGAAGGGTGCCAGAGGGACAGAAGAAGCAGTCTTCCTGTAGAATGGAAAGAGACAATGAGGAGTGTAGGAGCTGGTGGTGGGTAATTGTTTCTGACAATTGTCCAACATCAGTCATCACTTTGTGTGTGGATAAAATGTGTTAACGTTTAATGTAAATAAAAAATCAATTTTCAGGTCTGTAGGTACTTGTTAATTGTCTGGTTTTTGTTCAGTGTTACATTACAGCACACTGTTATACAGCAAACCACTCACTTTGAGCAGCCAAAGTACCTTTCAATGGTTTCACAGCGATATCATGATTCCATCTATTTATATTGCTTTCATTCCTGTGGGTTTCTGACAGCTTGTGTATAATCATTGCGCAATAGCCAGATTTGCTTTTCAATAATTTATTGTAATGTGATCAATAACAGGTGCATTCCCAGTTTCACACAATACCTTTGCAAATCTCCCCAGTTTGTACCAGATTTGTATCCACCTTTCTGACTGACCTTCAGTTGCAAATGCTGTGGTTGCCAGATCTGTGCCTTGTATAATCATCCTCATACTTAATTCAGTTTCATTTCTGGCTCTTTTCTTTCGTCAATATGTTTCCATCTTTATCCTTTAAATGACATTTAGCCATGTGCAGATTTGACATATGGTTTTCTTACACATACCATTCCATCACTGCTTCCTACAGCCAGATGTCAATCCAGCTCCTTTTATCTGTACATGGATAGCAGATTATTGGCTCCTTTTAACAGCCTTCATTTGCGTAAGTATGGTGATGTCATTTAAAGAGTTATCTGTTAATAAGTTTGAAAATACAATATAATTTAACACAATTATGTCAATTTGTAGTGTTTTTCTAAATGCTCTGTATTAATTCAGTACTAATGCACTGTTGTTACAGTTAATATTTGCTTGGAAATTTCATTAAAAATCCCATTCTTCTGGATTTATTATTGGATCTTTTGAAAACCTGTCTCAGCTGTGAAATCAACTCCTCACCAAATTTTTTCCAGGCTTCCCTTCTAACATGCTCCAGACAGTATATTATTTTCGAATCTCCATCAGACTTTTGTGTTCTTGTATTTTATATTGTAAAATACTGCAAAATCATGGCTTGATCCTAACAATGCAATCTTCTCACCTGGACCACTGAACTTGCAATACAATCCTCTAGTATGGAGATCTCTGTCCTCTTCAGCACAGGTGCATGTATTTTGCTGTTCTACAATAGAAGATGCTATTACAATATACCATTGTTCCAGAAGATGATATCACACTTAGAACTGTGCAGGATTTTAAAGATGAATTCATTATTTCACCATAGACAAATGTCTTCAGAAGTAGCCAAATTGAATATTTTATCAGAAAAATAGATATGCCTCACCCTCAACACTGTGTTTTGTCAATGAAAAATTATGCCTTATTCCTTGGGGTATACATAGAAATACATACTAAGCATTGTACTCATCAACGCGTATATTTAGATTTGATAAAGCCTGCACAGAATTCTTTTGTCAAATATGTTAAAAATTGAGAAGCTGGTTCTATATAGTATCTAAGAAGGATCAAAGATTACAGTTTTTCTATTGTAACAAGCCAGTTTAAATTTGAACCATTCCACTGCTTTGTTTAAATTCTGTGTCAGGAGAATGGATTCATTCTTTTAATATTCCAGAGTTTTTTCCTGTTCTTGCTGTTATCTTTGTCACAAGAACAAGACATTTGAATGTCAGTGCCTGACACAGGCTTAGGAGAGACGGTGAGCTAAGCTGTGCATTCATCTTTTTGAAATTCAGTATTTTGATTGGTGGATAGTCCACCTCTGTCTAGCCACCACCAAGGCTGTAAGGCGAAAGGAGGCCAGTCAGTCAAATTTTAGAGTAAGTAAAAGGTCAGAGTATTCAATACATTACTGTCTTTCACAGAATGTATGAGATTCTAAAAACCTATTTATGTGACAGAGTAGAGAAAATAACACAACATGATTCACTGGCATGACAAGAATATAATGAAAATAGGAAATGATATCAATGCAACCATTTATATTCTGGATTTACTATTGCAATATTGTGATCTTCCAGTGCCATAGCAGGTGAATGAAATCAGAATTGTTTTTCATTCTGTGGTGCCTGAATTCAAAACAGAAAGTACCAGTATTGTTCCTGGTTAAAAAGTATTGCTTCTATTAAGCCATTTTAGGGTCATATTATTTCCAGTAAAATTTACATGCTGGTCTTGGAAATTTAGTTAAACCTGTAAGCTACTCAGATACAATGGTGATGAGGGCCAGTGCCTAGCTAGATCACCAGAGAGCACGGTGACGGGTGACCTTCTAAAAACCTAGACAGAACATCATGTCATTTAATCCGTTTTGCATATTTTCCTAGCAACCTTATTACTCCTGCCCCTGGCCGTCATTTTGGTCCTGTCCAGCTGCCCTTGACAATGTCAATCATTAGAGCCTGAGTTCTGAGGAGAGAAACCCAAGAAACAAAAATTACACACAGAGTGCTAATAAAGAGAAATACAAGCCAAAGAACTGAATGTTGCGGAAGCTCCAGAGACATAAAAAGGAAGCCCAATTTTTGCCAGAAGAAGTAACAGGAATAAGAATTGTCAGGCTGAAGGGGAATTGAGCTAGTAAAAGTAGAGAAATTAACATAAAGGAATTAGGAAATAAGACTAATTATTTATTTTTGTGTTAGAGAGGTGCCTTGAGGACCCAGCCAAAATTGGAGCCCATTATGCTAGGTGCTGTACAAACACGTGGTAAGAAATAGACACTGTTCTGCAGAGCTTAGATGCTCAATAGACAGTACAGGCAAAGGGTAGGGGATAGGAAGTGTTGTTATCCCTATAGGCACATAGCACATAAGTGACTTGCCAGAAGTCTTTTGGGGCAGTCTGTGAAAGAACCAGGAATTAGAAGAGCTCTAATTCTCTCTTTTTCTTCCAAAGTACAGTACCTCTTAGAAAATATAATTTTAATAGTTGGACAAACTCCATCCAGTATTAAATTAGTTCAAATGAGTATAAGATTCCACAGTCCACTGATGCTCCATCATTTGCTTCCTCAGTGTTAAAGGTTGTGTCTACTAATTGTTTAGGGTTGTCCAAGGGGGCATGTGTTAAAAAGAAAAACATGTACACTATATATCAGAAAAAAACTACCTGACTGAGATATCTATTAGCCTTTGGGTTTGTCTCTAGAGGGAAATGAGGTAAGCCTCACCTCTGGAGTCTTCTAGAATGAGATCAGACACAGCATTCAAGGGCATATGGGGAATAACAGTCCCTCTCTGGAAGTGACAAAATGACCTAATCAGCTTTTTTTCCATTTGTTTCTTGAAATTAAAAAAAATGAAATTAATGGAGATATCTCCTCTCCTAGAACTGGAAAGGACCCTGAAAGGTCATTGAGTCCAGCCCCCTGCCTTTACTAGCAGGACCAAGTACTGATTTTACTCCACATCCCCAAGTGGCCCCCCTCAAGGATTGAACTCACAACCCTGGGTTTAGGAGGCCAATGCTTAAACCACTGAACTATCCGTCCCCCTATTTCTCTGATTCCAGAGAAAAAGACCATTTAGAATATGTACTACTACATAGGGACAACAATAAAAGGACACTCAGAAGGATTTTTGTAAAATAATATATATTTAAATGATATTTTTTATTAGCCACTTAATTACTTGTAACTGAAATCAGTTTCACTTCCAGATATATTTCTTCACACAGATTTTTTTTTAAGTAGGTGAATTTTGGTTTGGTGTTTTCAGAACATTTTAGTAATTATGAAATCAGACCTAAAAATAAACTAGGAGATGACACTGGTGATCTATCTTCACATATATTCAGGGGTATTTCTCTTGAAATTTGGGTTTACCATTTTTTTCTACACATTATTATTATTATTATTATTTTAGATTTGTCATTGTAATATATCAATTCACCAAACTCGGTTGTTCTTCTTTGTGTGCTCCCTGATTGACGCTACTAATTGTGTGGTATTAAGAGAGTGCCTAGAAGTCCTTCTCAGGATCAGGCCCTGTTATCTGAGGTATTGTACAAACACATAGTAAGAATCAATCACTTCCTTGGGAAATTTACAGTCAAATTGCAGTCAAGAGGGACCAAATTAGCACAAGAAGCCAAAAGAATGTAGAAGGACCAGGGTCACTGAAATACCATTCCATGGTTTTGTAAGATATTCTGATTATTCCAAATGATCTTAAACTCTTTTATTAAATAAAATTAGCCACAGCAGACCTCACCATCACTGGTTAGCTAAATTTTGTAAGTTTGAGCACAAAAGTGGGTCTTGAGGAGGGTTTTGAAGGAGGAAAGAATAGCGGTCCTTTGGAATAATTCAAGGAGGGTGTTCCATAGGTAAGAGCAAGTATGGAGGAGGGTGTGAAAACATTTTTGTGTGAATGGAGATTGCATTGTTGATAGAAGGGACAAGGCTGAGGGTCATGAAATAAGAGATGAATAGACAATTCAGGAGGGGTAGAGTTGTGAAGAGCCTTTGAAGTGAAGACAAGAAGCTTGAATTTAATGCAGTGACACAGGTGGAACCAGTGGAGGGATTCAAAGTAGATAAAGTGTGGGAATACCAACCTCAGTAGCATCTATCTAGCTTGGCCACACTGTCCCATCTTCCTCATAAAATGATACTGAACCTACTCACCTTATGTTTTCCCTGAAGTCACCATGACTGTAGGCCTCATTTCAAAATGTTTTTGGCTATTGAAACACCCAACACCATTTGCAAGAGTCTGATTGCTGCATACCTGTAGGCTATCAGAGAACAGTTACAGACTTTGGCTCTGGAAGTAGCTGCATAATGCAGTATTTCAAAGCCACTGGAGAAAAGGTAACTGATTTGGTGGATAGGGGGAATGTAGTGGCTTTTGACACAGTCCCACGTAAGCTGGAGAAATGTGTACTTGGTGGAACTACCATTAAGTGGATACATATGTAAGCAGAGTCAGGATGAGCTCTACCCTGACATCTGGTGGTGAATTATGGCGAGTGTGGAAAAGAACTCCAGGGGCTGATCTTGTTTGCATAGGCACACCCACTCGCCTGGCAGGAACAACAGCAACTCAAAGTGGTTACTTTGGCTGGTGTGGGATCCCCAGTTTCTCTGTTATTGGGGCAGGAAGAATAAAGTTTTGTTACCCTGATTCTGTGAATCAAGGCCAGTGGAACTGGTGTATGACAGAAGGACTGAGTGAGTCATTCACCATTACCTAAGTAGCATTTGCTTGTCAAGGGGCATGGGTTACAAAACCCAGTGAATTGAGA
>NC_048298.1:40112954-40179760 GCF_013100865.1 Trachemys scripta elegans | reverse complement strand
CCACTTCTTCGGATGCATATCGTGGGCTGTAGTCCACGAAAGCTTATGCTCTAATAAATTTGTTAGTCTCTAAGGTGCCACAAGTACTCCTGTTCTTCTTTTTGCGGATACAGACTAACACGGCTGTAACTCTGAAATAAGTAGCATTTGCTTGTCAAGGGGCATGGGTTACAAAACCCAGTGAATTGAAAGAGGTTGGGGGCAGGTATTGGTACCTGGTGGTGTGGGTCCCTTTTGTGGGCCTGAAACACCAATTGCACCTCCTCCTCTCTCCACTGTTGAATGTCAGAGCTAACTTTGATTCCCTTAGGAGTCTAGTTACAGACTGCTGAGCTGAATTTACTCTGGGCCAATAGTGCACCAGCACTGGGGCTCCCCTACTACTAGCTGAAATCACTAAGAGCTGAAATCACAAAAGAGCTAAAGCTATTTAAGAGCTGAGATCACTGAGGCTGTGTTAACTAGTGGGGGAGCCTGAAGCTATATTGCTAAGCTAACTTAGCTTAGCGGGGGCGAGCGGAGCGGCTGGAGGAGCAGCTAGCAGAGCAGAGCCTTGTGGGAGCAGCCCAAGGGACGGCTGGAGCGGAGCAGAGCAGTGCGGCTCACAGGTCGGGGAGCGGAGCGGAGCGGCCTGGCTCACAGGTCGGTGAGTGGAGCGGAGCGGCGCGGCTCACAGGTCGGGGAGCGGAGCGGCTCACAGGTTGGTGAGCGGAGCGGAGCGGCGTGGCTCACAGGTCGGTGAGCGGAGCGGAGCGGAGCAGCTGCCAGAGCAGTTCGTGGGACGGCAGGAGTGGGACTGCGGGTGGAGTGGAGCAGTTCGTGGTAAGGCTGCGGTGGAACCCCACGGAGAAGCAGCCGGGTTGGCCTCGGATCACGTAAGGTGCCCCTTAACACCCTGCTCACCCCCCCCCTTTTTGAACTCTGGGGCTGCACTGATCAGGGACAGAGACTTTGGGGGGTTGTCGGACTTTTGGGACTTTTGTGATTCTTGGGTTGCTGGACCCAAGAGACTTTGGGATCGGTGGACTTTTGGGACTTTGGTGACTCTTGGGTCGCTGGTTTCAAGAACCAATGGGAGAGGACACGGCCCAATTTGCTGGGGTGGGTCTTCGCTCATGGTTTGGTCTATGAACTCTAGTTGTGGTGTTTTCCCAATTTAATGCTATGTCGTTTACCTCATGTTATTAAACATTTTCTGCTACACCGAGGCTCTGTGCTTGCGAGAGGGGAAATATTGCCTCTTCGAGGCGCCTAGGGGTTTGTGTAAGATTTTCCCAGGTCACTGGGTGGGGGCTCGAGCTGGTTCTGTGTCACGCTGTTGGGAAGGGACCCCTATGTACTGAACCCGGCCCTTGCTGCTATCAACTTGGCCTGGCAGAAGGGTTACACATAATTGGTTAAACAACGAGTAACTAGTAATGGAATTATGTTGGTTTGGAAGGAGGTCTTGAGTGGGGTTCCACAGGGATCTGTTCTGTGTCTGGTGTTATTTAATATCTTTATTAATGACCTGGATGTAGGAATAGAGAGCATACTGATCAAATTTTCAGATGGCACAATGCTGATGTTGGGAGAGGTTGCAAACACTTCGGAGGATAGAGCTAAAATTCAAAGGGATCTTGATAAATTGGAGAACTGGGATATAGACAACAAAATGAAATTCAACAAAGACACATGTAAGGTGCTACACTTAGGGAAGAAAAATCAAATGCACAAATGCAGAATGGGGGACAACTGGCTTAGCAGCAATGCTGAGAAGGATTTGGGGGCTGTGGTGGATCACAACCTTAAAAGGAGTCAACAATGCCATGATGTTGCAAACAAACAAACAAAAAAACTAAATGCAATTTTCGGTTGCATTAACAGAGGCATACCATGCAAGTCACAGGAGGTGATAGTACCACTCTACTTGGTGCTGGTTAGGCCTCAGCTGGAGTACTGTGTCCAATTTTGGTCACCAATGGGTAGAAAGGATGTAGAGAAAACTGGAAAGGATCCAGAGATGAGTGACAAAGATGATCAAAAGGATGGAATGCAAACCATGTGAGCAAAGGCTGAAGGAACTGGATATGTTTAATTTGGAAAAGAGGAGATTAAAGGGGGACACGATAGTGATCTTCAAATACTTGAAAGGCTGCCATAAAAAAGATGGTGACAAGTTGTTCTCTCTTGCCACGGAGGGCAGGACAAGAGGCAATGGGTTCAAACTACAGCATAGCAGATTTAGATTAAATCTTGGGGGAAACTTCCTCACTGTAAGAACAGTAAGACAATAAAACAAACTGCCTAGGGAAGTCATGAAAGCTCCTTCACTGAAGGTTTTCTAAAGGAGGCTGGATAGCATCTGTCTTGGATGGTTTAGCCACAACAAATCCTGTATCTTGGCACAGGGTTCGACTGGATGACCCTTGTGGTCCCTTCTGACCCTATGGTTCTAGGTATTTTCCTCTCAAAATAGGGAGCAGACCTGCAGCTGTAGAACCCAGATGTTTTGTGGTACCACATGGACAAATAACCAGTTCAACTCCTTTCTTCTGGGTCCGGCCCTCTGAGAAAGGTAAAAATGTCACCTGGTAAATTAAAACAAAACGCAGACCCCACAAGAGGTATAATGACTGTGTGTGGAGACTGAGGAATTGTCTTAGAGACTTTCGCACAAAACCTGGTAACAAGGAATGACAATGTTAGCAATCATCCTGAATCCTTCTGTGCTGGAACAGTGGCAACAGCAACTTCGCTGCCCTGGTCAATTATGCTTTTAATATTGAGTTTATGTCCAGGGTCTCTTCAGATGGCAGCACTGCTATATGACTGCATGACAAATGAAATACCATCAACTCAAAATCAATCTGAGCTCATTGGGTTTATCTAACCTGCTAGTCCTGTCTGCAGGTCCGGCCGATCGCGGCTCCCACTGGCCGTGGTTCGCTGCTCCAGGCCAACAGGGGCTGCTGGAAGCGGCAGCCAGTACGTCCCTCAGCCTGCGCTACTTCCAGCAGCTCCCATTGGCCTCGAGCAGCAAACCGCGGCCAGTCGGATCCGTGATCGGCTGGACCTGCGGACGCGGCAGGTAAACAAACCGGCCCAGCCCACCAGGGGCTTTCGCTACACAAACGGCGTCCCAAGTTTGGGAAACACTGTGCTAGGCAAATATGGTAAGCTCCCCACTGTAATGTCCCCAATGGTTACTTTTCATTATATATTTTTATTCTGCTGTGTGTGTCCTGAAGTGAGACCTATTAAATAAGCATTAACATGGTTACTTTTCTGTGCACGTGCACACAAATGTTTCTGCACAAACATACACAAATGTGTATATGCACATTTTGAGAAAACCCATCTATGTTGTATAAGGTAGAGGCAAGAGAGCTTAAAAATATGTACCTATCTGTATTTCTAGGAACTAGACTCAGACCTTACCCAGGGTTTTGATTACTGTTGAATTTGAAGATATTAGACCCATGATAGAATCTTGTGCTGTCAACTGGAAAACATGGTGGATTTGTGGGACATGCAGCTGGATTATACAGAGACCCAGTCTTAGTTTGCACTGCAAACAGGATATTTAAGCATAGGCAGTACCCAAATATGCTGCCTATTAAAATCAAAGCATTTGCATGGATAATAAGACTATTTACAGTTACTACATTTGGAAAAATGTATAAGGGATACAAGTCCTAATGTTTCAAGATTTGATCCAACAACTAGCTGATTGAAGTTAGAAATGGACAGGATATTACATGCTTGTCTATTATGAGATATCTTCCATCTCCCTCGGAAGCTTTAGTACTAGCCATTATTCCAGACAGGATGTTGAATTAGATGAACCACTGATCTGATCTGTTCTGGCAATTGCTAAATTTCTTTTCAGTGCCGAGGAGTAGTTATGAGGGCTTTTTCTGTCTAAGAAGTAAATCCAAAAGGGTGTCTGCATGTGTTTATGTGTAGTATTTTTTGACTATTGCAATTCAAGTTCTCTTGCTGCTCCACCACACATTTTAAAGTGATGAGTCCTAGAGCTGGCAGAAGGAAGATTAGTCTGAATACAACATCCAGCCTATATTCCCATCTGTTTTCATCTGGATCCAAATGTTTATGGTTTGAAAAATGTTTACAGTAGTCAAGAATGTCCTCGAGTTTATTCATTGTCCCCTAGCTCTCCACATGGAGTGTGTACTCCTTTGCCATTACCCTCCAGTAGGTCACCCCATCATGACCACTTAGGTGCATTTATTATGCAGCTCAGCAATTATGCCAGTTGCTCTATTGGATTCTGAATACCAATGCATACAAAAATGGTGTGTGTTCTGGGGCATGGAGTGTAATAGAATTCAGCAGCAACAGGCCTCCACAGAGCAGCTGATACTTCTAATAGTTCAGCCATCTGCTCTTATTGCTGCAACTCCAGCAGCAAGAAGGGGTGGAGGGCAAGGCTGTATGATCACTAACCAAAGATCAGACTGTTTGGGGGAGGGGAAATACGACCTTCTAGCAACATCATCAGCAGAACTAGAGGAGCCAGGAAGAAGCTAGAGCCTGTTTAAGGCATGGGGAGAGGTGTCACTAGGAGTAGAAAGCCAGGGAATTGTTGGAGAAGGAGGTAAGACAGGATTTCAGGATGAAGATGGGGGAGTGGGTGTGTGTGGAGAATTCTTAAATAAACCATCCGTGCTGATCCTAACTTGACCCTCTGAGGTCCGGCCATCACTAGATGGTCCTGTATAATTAAATCACAAAAACACATACTGTGCCAGTTTTAAGGGCCTAATTTAAATTCACAAAAGCCAGCAAATACTGAAGCTGAAGCTTCTTCCTTAATATCCGTCCCCTGTTGTTTTCTTTATTTCCTCCCACATGATACTTGGATCACAAAGCTTTGGGAGAGAGGAGCAATATCTGGGCAGAAAGATACAGAAAGAGATACCTCTGCCCCCTAAATGAAAATCTTTACTGACCATTAGGGTTGCGTATGTATATGTTTAAATGAAAGGCAGGTTGGCTACTGATAGACCCAAGATGACGCTTAGTGGTCTGCAGGGGCATCTAAAAAGCATACAAGCCGTGACCAAAATGTATGAAAAGGCAATGCTTTTGCTTAGTGAGCTAGAAATGATTCAGCAGAGCAGATGGATCACATTAGCTTGGCAATACTAGGAACATAACAGGGTCGTGTTAGGAAGGAACTCAAGCAAAAAATCCCCCACCCAGAATCACCAAGCTGAGACAAAAATAATATTATTAAAAATCATGTATACCCTCAGCTGACATTGCATTTTACAATTACATAGTAACACAGAAGAACTGACAGTCAAATATCTGCCATAGCTCCATATAGCCTGGATAATTCTGCAACTGTTACTCACATTTTTGCACTCACTGCAATGGTTGCAGAACTGGCCCCAAATGAACACTGGATAGATATTTGACAACATTAATCAAAGAAGTAGCTTATGTTAATATTTTATTTGTTGCAATGACTGATATGCACCTTTCTATTTCCACTCTTTTTTTAACTGTAACTAGTGTGTCCATTCCTCCTCATTGTCAGCATTTACATATACATAACACTGCTCTACAGCCAAAATGCTTCTGAAATAAATGTAGTCAAACTTTACTAATTCTGGGTCACTGAGAACGAAAATGATGCTTAAAATTGTTGATTGGCTCTAGTTTTCAAGCTATGCTATTGGGTCAGTATATACGACCCTTGACTTGGGAATGGCGGAGGATAAGTGAGTTATAAAGGGAAAGGATCTCAATTTAAACCAGAAATGACTAAAATACATCTTTGACTGGATCTATGAATAAATCTATGACTGGGTTTGGACAGTACTTGCTTTTTAGGCAAAACAATGAATGATGCAATCTGAAGCTGGTATTGTGTCATACATGATATGAATTGCATCATGTTATTCCTACAAGTCATGGATGATGCAATCATAACAAAGTTTACATCACTCTGCTGAACAAATTGCCCTATATCATCTCTAGAAATCATACAGTGTCGTTCTCTCTTATTTATCAGTGTTTGATTTTGCAAAGGGACACATTTCTGTTTAGCCAAAGTGAGCAGAGATGCCTCGTACTTGTGTGAACAGTGCAGATAACTTCTGCTATGTTTGTGGTGAAGTGACTTTTGCATCACAAAAGCGCAGTATAAGGACTATGGTTAAGAAAGCCTATCACCTTTATTTTGGCTGCAAAATTGGAGATCGGGACAAGAGGTGGGCCCCACACATATGCTGCAACACTTGTGCAACAAATCTTTGCCACTGGTTGAACAGGAAAAGGAAATCTTTGCCTTTTCCAGGGCCAATGATTTGGAGAGAGCCAGCAGATAATACCAGCAATTGTTACTTCTGCATGGTGCCTCCAGTTGGGAAAGGTGTGTCAAAGAAGAAAAAGTGGACTGTGCATTATCCAAACATTCCATCAGCTATACGCCCAGTACCCCACGGAGAAGGACTGCCGGTTCTTGATGCACCAGAATCATTCTCACTTGAGTCAGATGAGGAAGAGAAAGAGGATGAAACTTCTGGTCCTGAACCATCAATGTCACAGGACCCACATTTTCTCCCATCCTCCTCCTCTGAACCACACCTCATAACACAAGGTGAACTGAATGACCTTGTCAGAGATTTGGAACTACCCAAGAGTAAGGCAGAGCTGTTGGGTTCCAGACTACAGCAGTGGAATCTCCTGGCAGGTGATGTTAGGGTTTCCATGTTCCGTGACCGTCAAAAGGATCTTGTCCCATTCTTCTTCATGGAAGGTGATCTTGTAGCCTGCAACAACATTGATGGTGTGATGGGAGCCCTCAACATCGTTCACGATCCAGATAAGTGGAGACTGTTCATTGATTCATCGAAGACGAGTCTTAAAGCTGTTTTACTGCATAATGGCAATGTTTTGCCATCAATTCCAGTTGGCCATGCAGTCCATATGAAGGAAACCTATGACAACATGAAACAACTTTTGAGGTGCATAAACTATGACCAACATCAGTGGCAGCTTTGTGGCGATTTGAAGGTTGTTGCTCTCTTGCTTGGTCTGCAGACTGGATACACAAAGTACTGCTGTTTTCTCTGCGAATGGGATAGTCGTGCAAGAGATTCCCACTACATCAAGAAAGATTGTCCACTCCGACAGTCATTGGAGCCTGGGAGGAAAAGTGTTCAGCATCCACCACTTGTTGAATCAAGGAAGATTATGTTACCACCCTTACACATCAAGCTGGGACTGATGAAGAACTTTGTCAAGGCCATTGACAAAACACAAGCAGCTTTCAAGTATCTCCGTGGAAAATTTCCAAGGTTAAGTGAAGCTAAGATAAAGGAAGGTGTCTTTGCTGGTCCTCAAATTCGTGAACTTCTTCGAGATGATGCATTTGACCATGCACTGTGTGGCAAGGAAAAGCTGGCATGGAAAGCCTTCCAGTTAGTAGCAATAAATTTTCTCGGAAACAACAAGGCAGACAACTACAGGTTGTTGGTGGAAAACTTCCTCAAGGCATACAAAAGCCTTGGTTGCAACATGTCACTAAAGATACATTTTTTGCACTCTCATCTAGATTTTTTTCCACCGAACAGTGGAGCAATGAGTGACGAGCACGGCGAGCGATTTCACCAGGACATTGCAACAATGGAGAAATGCTATCAGGGCAAATGGAGCCCATCAATGCTTGCAGACTATTGCTGGACAGTGACAAGAGATGCTCCATTTAATGAATACGAGAGACAAGCCAAGAAGCGCCGAGTAGACACTGAATAGGACTAAACGATATACATAATAGTTTTTTGCCTTTTGTTTCATAATAAATTTTATTTATATAACCCTTTTGCTGATTTTTAAAGTGTTACATAAACAGGACAGGTGAAATATTATCATGTAAAGCAACCATAAACACATGAAAAGGCCTAGGTTTACAATTTATGATTAAAACTCTACTATCTACACAATATACATAGACATAAAATGTAAAAACTTAAATATCTTAGAAACAGTAGCCAATCAGTTGTTTTAATTGTCATATTTGAATTCAGCACATCAAAATACATAATAAATAGCACATTTTATCTCTGAAGCAGATGACTTCTCAAAAATTGTAGACCAATGTAATTAGTGTGATCATTGGCATTGTTAAAAGGGGTTAGAGATGGTCTGTCTAGTTAGTACAGTAGAAGAGCAACGTAATTTTCCTAGACTTGCCATTGCACATGATGCACCTAATATGTTTTTAAATGGCCTCCAATTTTGTGCCCACAACTACCTGCCTACAGGGCCGGCTCCAGGGTTTTGGCCGCCCCAAGCAGCCAAAACCAAAAAAAAAAAAAAAAAAGCCGCGGCCGCGATTGCAATCACAATCGCTATCTGCGGCGGCAATTCGGCGGGAGGTCCTTCACTCCGAGCCGAAGTGAGGGACCGTCCGCCGAATTGCCGCCGAATACCTGGACCTGCCGCCCCTCTCCCGACCGGCCGTTCCAAGCACCTGCTTGAGAAGCTGGTGCCTGGAGCCGGCCCTGCCCGCCTACAAATAATTCCAAGTGCAGATAACTGTGGACACATGATGGCTTGTAGATGCCTGACTGCCCAATTTCCAGGCATAATCAGGGAGTTAGACATCTATATGCCATCCTTTGTGTCCACAATTAATTGTACTCAAAAATCTGTTTCTACAATGATCAACAAGTGAAAAATAGAACAGCATAAGAGCCCATTTTAAAATATCAGGCCCCTTTACTTTAATTTAATAGGCACTCTCCATTTTATTCCTTGTAGGATCCTTTTTACATTTTTCAATAGTTTTCCAGCCTTCATGGTCTCAATATCTAAAACACTGATGATAGAAGGTGTAGCACTGTTGCTGTAGATGACTTGATGTTTTTGAACAGGTGTGAATGCTTTCACACTACTTACTGTGCCCCAGAGCCGTATCAGATGTTGTTACTTTACTGTGCCTATCTAATTTCTCAGCTGTCTAGCTATTGTGTGATAATGGGGGAGGAGGGTTCATACATTTTCCCCTTCTCCTCTCTGGCTCTTCATGAGGTTGAAATAATGAGCCTGTTGGTTAGCAAGTCCCTCTTCTTCCTGGGGGGTGGAGTGTCCTCTATCGGTGGTTAATGTGTCTCTCTTTTTCTTCAAAACACACACAGACACAGCAATGTCCCAGTAGCTAGTCAGTGTCCTCTTCTGGTTTTATTTGATTTGGATTTTCCTCTTCCTTCTTTTGTCCATGCCTCACAGAAGAAAACGATGGTTTAAAAAAATAGTCCATGGTGTTTCTATCATATCCAGGATCTTTTTGAGCCATGCTTTCTTTTGCTTTTGTTAGTCACTTCAATCTGCTAGTAAAGAAAGCAAAAAGATTATTATTTTGGAAAAGAGCCTTTTATTGTGAAAAAGCTGGCACTGTTCCTTTCTGGCTTTCATTCTTCTCTAGCTCCCAGTAGCTATCTCTGTGATTCCTCTTTCTCTGAATTTCCAGCTTCGGGCATCTCTCTGGTCACCAGGAGCTGTATTGCTGTATTCACTCTTTGAAAAGCTGATATTACATCACTGTAGCCATTCTCATATCTGCAAACCCTTTACAGCTGTAACTGACAGCTATATAAGACATCCGTTGTTTAATCCTATTATTTGCATCTCCTGACTCAGCCCTTCCATTCTTGTCTGTCTTCTTGCTCCCCCTGGTACTTGGGTTTACAGTATGAAGCCCATACACATCACCCCCATTGACTGGCATAGGAAAGATGCAGATGGATAAATTTGATCCCATCAGTACTTGGCAGTGGCAATTTGAGATCTAGCATGGTAGTCCCAGGTGCCCTGTGACAGGTGAGCACTGACAGGAAACGTACAACAAACAAGCACAAAATTATTTTGTATCAAAGGGGGCCCCAACCTTTGACTACATCATTCTCCCAATTCTATTAAAATGTATCATGACAGATTTGCTTATCTACAAAAAAGCGAATAGGAACATGAATGGTCATGCTGACCAATATTGTCTCATTGTTTTCTTGCACTCTCACATCAGTTGGTCTGTATCTATCTGTTGCCTCTTGTCTAATACTCAGAGCTAGTCAACATGGCAAGTTACTGCACAACAAGCCAGGTGTGAATCTACAGCGCTCCAGCTTGCCACGCAGTAATGTCCCACGTGGACACTGCTACAGTGCACTGAAAGTCCTGGAGTGCAGTAACAATAGTGCTGTAGAGTCACACCCTGGCTTGTCGTGCAGTAATTTGTTGCATGCACGAGCCCTTTGATTGAATGCTCCTTGGGAAAAGACTGCTTTGTTCTGTGTTTAGGTACTTCTACACTGCAGCTGGAGGTGCAATTTCCACCATGGGTAGACATACCTGCGTTAGCTCTGATTGACCTAGCATGCTAAAACATAGCAGTGTAGCTGTGGTGGTGTGAGGTGCGGGACAGGTTAGCTGCTCAGAATGTGATCCCATCTGAAACCCTAGGTAAGCACTTTGGTAGCTAGCCTCTCGTGCTACTGCAGCTACACTTCTATTCTTAGTGTGCCAGCTCGATCAGACCTAGCATGGGTATGTCTACCCAAGCCGTAAATTACACTTCCCATTCCAGCATAGACATACCCTTTGTGCAGTGTCTACAACAATGGGGTCCTGGTCCAGGACTAGGGCCTCCTAAGTGCTATGGTAACACAAATAAATAATAATAATGGAAATTAGTCCACAGGATGGTGAATACAAATTTTTTGTACTTGATTTCAAATTACACTTCCCTTTCACCACCTATAACATCATTATTTGTATTGTCATGCCATCTAGGAACCCCATCCTGAACCGGGACGCCACTGTGCTAAGTGTTGTACAACTACAGAACAAAAAGAAGGTCCCTGCCCCACATAGTGCATATAGACAGATGGATGGGGAGGAAACAAGGAAGCAATGAGACAGTATTTGTTAGCATGATAGGTAGTAGACTCAGCACAGCAGCAGCCTAACTGTCAAATATTTTTGTAGCCATCATGGCAAAGGAGAGTTATATGATGCTGACTGCACCTGAACAATGTCCTCCTCAATTAGGCCAGAATGTTGGATGCTGCTAGGAAAATGTAGATCTATGAAATAATGTGTGTTTCTACATCTGGTTTGTGCCTCTACATCTGGTTTGTGCCGATCCTCTATACTCAGCAAATAAAATCTATTCCACAATATACATTGACAGACACCAGATATTTGAGTGTAGACAACATTGACACTTACTGGTTGGCTGTAATTGTATTCAGATTTTACTGTAGTGGCCCAAATTAACTCCTCCCTGCTCGCCCCCTGGCAAAAGATCAATGCCCTTAATACCTTCTTGATCCCACATATCTCCTTTGTCCTGAGGGGATCAGCCATAGCCAAGATGCCCCTGAACGAGGCCGACAGCACATCAGGCAACTGGTGAGGAAATGGCTCTACCTTCCCCAGAGAGCGATCACCGACATCATCTACATTTCCCACAGGCAGGGCGGCACCAAGGTACCTCGGATGGGTGATCTGTGCGACGTGGTGGTGATGACCCATGCCTTCCGCCTCCTGATGTGCCCGGACCCAACAGTGAGGAGCATTGCGGAGGAAGTCGTATGGGACGTGGTCAGGAAACGCATCACCAGGGCCCTCTCCGAGCAGGACGTCGCCACTTATCTCAGCGGCTCCCTGGAGGCTGAGTTCGGGAGAGAGGGGGGAGACCTGTCCTCTCTTTGGTCCTGTACCGGCAATGCCTCGAGAAAAGAGGATCGGCTGCTGCTGGAAGTGGTGTGAGGAGTGCCGGGAGCGGGAATACTGGTGCTGTGCATAAAGACCCCGGACCACACCATCATCACCCCAGCCGCCAGAACGATGCTGGAAAGGACCCTGAAAGACACCATCCACTGCCACTATGCCGAGAACCTCAAACGGAAGCCAGACCAGGGCAATGTGTTTGAGGTGTCCTGCAAGTGGGACGCCAGGAACCACTTTCTCCCCGGGGGCAGCTTCACCAAGTTCACTGACTGGCGGTTTGTCCACCGGGCCCGGACTCAACTGCATTCCCCTCAACGGAGTGGTCTATCACGACAACCAGGACAAGCGCGGCAGGAAGTGCGGCTATGCCAACGAGACCCTGCCCCACGTCCTGTGTGGATGCAAACAGCACTCCGGAACCTGGCCGCACCGCCACAATGCCATCCAGAACCGGCTGGTGAAAGCCATCCTGCTGTCCCTGGGGAAGATCACCGTCGACTCCGCCATCCCCGGGACAGACAGCTGACTGCAACCTGACATCGTTGTGATGGACGCAGAAAAGAAGAAGATCCTTATGGTAGACATCATGGTACCATTTGAAAACAGGTCACCAGCCTTCCATGAGGTCCGAGCACAGAAGCGTTGAAGTACACCCTGCTGGTTGACACCCTGAGAGTCCAGGGCTATGAAGTCCAGATACATGCCCCGATCGTGGGAGCCCTGGGCTCGTGGGATCCTCACAACGAGCCGGTACTGACACTGTGCGGAATCAGTCGACGCTACACCCGGCTCATGAAGCAGCTCCTAGTGTCCGACACCATCAGGTGGTCCAGAGACATCTATATGGAACACATCATGGGACACCGTCAATACCACATTGAGTAATCGAGAACGCTGACCAGGGAAATAACCCACATCCTTCCCTGACGAACCAAGGGACTCAGCACACCAATGTACTTATTCGCTACACTGATACTGACTTGGACTCTTAACACCCTTAATACATTCCCTGGGTGGCATATCCAAGCCCACTTATCCACTGACCCTTTAAAAACTCCCAGTCTATGCTGGTTATGTGATATGTATCTCTTGATCCTTGTAACCAATACCTGTAATCCCTCATAACTCAAGCCTGACCCCAGATGTACAGTATCTTCCCTCTTAACTTATATTTAATTTTAAACATTAACTTTAATAAAAAATTTAATTCTAATGACGAGAACAAAGACCTTCCCATGGTTTTCTAGAGGGTATCAAATGCCTGGCATAAGACCCCTGGCTGTTTGCTGTATTTCAGTGTCTATATGCAGTATGCAGATACATCAAACAAGCAAGCTTGCTTTCAACATCCCCCTATAGGGTAACTGCTCTTGAGCAGAAAATAATCATTTTTGATGGTATCAGACATTTGACACAATGAGAACTTCATTTCTTTCCTGTTGATCAGAGGTCACATCACACCACGCGGCACCATCATACAAACCTGATCCACTGAAGGCAACAGAATGGCTCCCACTGATTTTGCAGGGCTTTGCATCAGGCCTTGCGTGACTATAATACTTGATATTGTCTGCCACATTCTGTCAGGCATGTGTCTTGTGCAACCTCCACACACACTAAAAAGCAGCATTTTACAGTGTGTGCATTCCCCAGTTTTCCCCTGGAACACAGCACATTCATTTGTTAAATGAGATGAAAGGAAGAGTGGGGAAATCTATGCGGCTTAAATTAAATTTCTCCCCCAAAGTTTATAATTCCCATGAATCTTTGTAATACTTACATGATGGAAGGAATTTTCTTTTTGGCCTATGTCTTCCATTAAACATCTTAGACATGTGATTTTATTTTAATACAACAAACCAATAATTTCTAGATGTAAGGCTCAAATCTGCCCTCACTTGAGCTGAATTTAAGAGCATGTTCAAATCCTTTGCAAATGAGACAAACTACTTTACTCTTTGGCTCATGACCTAACCTCTGTACTCTTTTGTCCTGATTATAACATGTATGTCAGAGCACAATATATTTACCCCAAGAGGAGGAGTATGTATAACCAGGGCCGGCTCCAGGCACCAGAGCAGCAAGCAGGTGCTTGGGGTGGCCAACGGAAAGGGGCGGCACGTCCCTCAGTCCCTGCCGCCGAAGTGCCACCAATCACAGCTTTTTTTTTTTTCTGCCACTTGGGGCGACAAAAACGCTGGAGCCAGTCCTGTGTATAACTGCAGAAAATACAGAATTTAAAGGGAAAGGGGGTGCAACTAGCCTAAGCAACTATTAAATATATGTCAGGAAGCATCAAACCATAGCCATATCCACTTTTCTGCTAACACTCAAATATGGTTATTTTTAAACATGCCAGCAGATATTAGAAACTCCTGTGTGGAGTGTTTTTCAAGAAGGCAGGTACTGCTGCTCAGATCAGTTTATTCTGGCTGCGAGCCACATGATGATTTGAATAAAATAAAAATGTACTTGAATATAGGCTTTCTGATGCTCAAAAGCTTCTGTCTTTGTGTCTCTTACATATACCACAAAGTTACCTCACTTATCAGTAAAATGGTAAAACTGTCACTGAGGTTGGGATCAATTCAAAGAGAGCTGCTTAGACTCTTAGGAGCAGGAAGCGGCTTCGGTAGTTCATCTACAACCCCTCCAACCAATTAGGAGAAACGTCAGCTGATTGAAACAGGAGTCTTTTCCAGTCCTAAACTTCAGACATAGTGGTCATAGTGGACATAGTGAAAAGATCAAGCAAGGAAAAATGGGTAGAGCTTAGAGTTTTGTCAGGGTTATAAAGATTCCTTCCTTGTGGGAAGAAGGAAGTGAACAGAAATATGAGGCCAGATTTTGATCCTTGCCCTGACAGAGAGCTGAATTACGGGCTTAGTTATGCCAGTTTTATTAATACGGCCCTAGAGCTTTCACTGTGTATTTATAATTTTAATTAATAAAATATGAAATTTAGTTTGTTTCTTGGACAAAGTGAAGTTTACAGATGATGCCACATTTTAGTTTTCCCAAATTTGTTATTTTGACATTTTTAGCTTGTGTGTTTTGTGATTATTTTATTACTGAAAAAACACTGAGCGCCTAAAACATCTAAATAAATAAACCTGCGCCCACAAAAGAGTTCACTTTCAACCTTTCAGTAGCTGGGCTTTGGACCCATCTCTGTGGCTTTTTTTTTTTTTCAATTTTACACCATATGAATTTGACTTATCAAGCAATTTCAGATTTTATTAAGAACTTGATGGAGATTAATAAAATGCTAGATGGGCTACAGCTGATAAGCTTTCAAAATTCTTCACTTTCAAATGGAATGAAGTGGAGATGGAAATTGAAGACATGGAGATAATGACTGATAGACAGAAGCTGTTTTAACTGAGGACACCAAAATCTGCAGAAGATTGTGAGATTCAACTGATCACTTGGAAAATAAGGTTAGAATAAGAAATACCAGGTGTGGGGGCAGGAAAATCTGAGTTAATCTTTTCAGAGTGGATTACAAGGTACAGGAGATGAATATCTTTGACCCTCTTCTGACATATATTATATGCTACATGTCATAGTACAATTAGACAGTACCCTGATATGGTATTTGTAGAGTGTATGGCTATTGGCCTTCTATAGGCAATCCAAGATCTAAAATGAGTATGTTAACCTTAAATTAGAACTCTACTCGTTTTAAGCAATTGGAAATTATCAGGATCAGATCCTCAACTGGAGTAAATTGGCATAATTCCATTGACGTCAGTGCAATTAGACCAAATGACATGATCTTAGGATCTAGCCCAATATTTAATATTGTTACAGTCATGTTCATTTTTGATGTAATGAAAATGTTTAACTTTAAACAAGCCAGAGAAGACACACCTCAATGACCCATTGTTTTGATTTGTCAAGTTGGAGGTTCACTGTGGGGGGGATCTGATTGGTGTATTTCTCCCACCTCCAGACACTACATAGTTTAATTCAGTGTTTCTCAACCTGGGGGTCATGGGAAGGATTTAGGGGGGTTGCAAACAGGGCTGGCATTAGTGGGTAGGAAGCCTGGGGCCCCATGCCACAGGGGCCCCTGCAAAGCTAATTTACGTGTTTTAGCCCTGTGCTGAGCTGAAGCCTGGAGCCCTGTGCCCCAAGCAGGGTGGTTGGAGTCCAAAGCCCTGAGCTTAAGGTAGGGGGAGTTGCAATTTTTTCTAGGGGGTGGGGGTCACCCTTTTTTTTAAGTCCAAAGGGGGTCGCCAGTACAAAAAGGTTGAGAAACACTGGTTTAACTGATAAGAAGATGAACTGTATGTGAACTGTGAAAAATGACTGATTCAGACACTGAGGGTTTTTGTTTTTTTTACTTTCCATAATGTGGATTGTCACTTGCCTTTCCTCTTATTTCTTAACAGCTACTGCCACTGAGCCCATTTAGCTGGATTTATGTGATGTGATGAGTCAGTATTGCATATAGTATTGTGATTAGCATGTCTGATTAATCTTCCTTATTCTGGAAAGTTATGCAAATTTCTTACTGTCGGGTATACATGCAAGTTTTAATATTATTCATGTATAAGGCTGCTGACTTGAAGATGGAACATTAAGAATCTAGAACAAAAGTGCCCGTGGCAAACTACAGATAGGTGTCATGTATTTTGTGGAGTGGTCTCAGTCTTCAGTGCTGTTTTGTCCAGGATGAAGGTAGATGGTGACTGTCACATCTATACCCATCAAGCCAATTCTGTAATGTGTTTTTAAACAGTCAGGAGTCCAGCTTCTCAGAGATGGCACCATTTGTTTGTTTTTAATTGACTGTACAAAAACTCGTCTCAGTCCAAGGTTGCTGAGGCTTCTGGAAATATGTCATTCCTGCTGGGCATGTGTAGAGAGTTGACAGAAGAACTAAATGTCTTTCTAAAAATCATGTTCTTGCTGAACTAGAAGTAATGGGCTTGATGCAGGAATTAGTGGATGAAATTCTAAGGCCTGTGTTATGTGGAAGATCAGACTAGATGAACTGAACATCAGCTGAGGTTCATAAACTGCTCATGCACTTGGGTCTTGCACTATTTAGAACTGCAAATACTATGAACCCACCCTGACTTTGGATGGGTGTGGAATTCTTTGTAAATTGTTGCACATAGCAATGTAGCTGATCTAAACTCTCACCGATATGAAACCAGTTCTGAAGCTCTAAGATTTGTAAATATGCAGTTAACTTTGCTTTGCTTTTATTGTTTGCATGCCTGGTTTTGGCTGGGACCAGAAGCAGAAATACCGAAAGGGTATGCATACAGTACTGTTGATCCTTCTGAAATGAGGCAATACTGGGATTTTCACCATACTTCAAGGTCAATTTGCAGACCATGGAGATATGAATAAAAATTCAGACAAACATCCCATGCTTATGCAGCCTGAACGCTCAAGCCTTTAATCATTCTTCCATTACTAGTTTAAAGCAGTCACAGTGAAACCAGTCCTGGAGGTTGATAGGAGTTGCGGTCACTCCCTCCTGGCCACATGGCATGTTATGAGACCAAAGTGGACACAATGAACATCTCCTGTTGCAGCCTTTCCTAACTTCCAGTATGCACCATCCTCTTATATAAGGTCAATCAGAAAAAAGCTACTAAAAGTAGCATGAAGCTGTGAAACAAAATTATAACACACTAGATTAGTTCATAACAGTCCATTTTACCTTCAGATTTTATTGTAAGATGGCAGTATTTTAGCAGAATGCTTTTAAGTGAATGTTAGAATTCTGCTCTGTGAACTTTGGAACATTTATTTTAAATATTTATTACACCATTGGGGAAAAATTGTCAGTGGGTGTGGCTTAGCAATTGTCAGTTCAAATAATCAGCTATGTCTCTTTATCCAGGAATGCATTTTGGGAAACAAAATCTGTTGTGCTGTATTTCAGGAAGCTATACTTCTCACTCGGGTAGAATGGGGGTCTGCAATGGGATTCACATCCCATCAAGGTGCTAGCCCTTAATTCATTGTGACTTGCTCCTGTTGGGGCTGTGCTATAAAATATCTGAATGAGAGAGCATTAAATCGAATAGGGTCAAATTCTGCCCTTGCTTACATCTGTGCAACCCCGCTGATTGCAAACAAGACAAAATTGGGCCCATAATATTGCATACATTGCATCTGGAATATGCTAAATACCAGCTGGTTTGCATTGTTTGTAACAGAAATTCAGCCCCTCGAGACATCTGGAATCATGTGAATAGTGGTGACTCCTTTAAAAAATATGGATCACTGATAGTAATTTGACACCTCACCCTTGTGCGGTACAAGAAACTGAAGATTTGGGGCCAGATCCTGCCCCTTTGCGCTACTCCACAAATAGCTGTATGCCACCTCCTTCCACCCCTGACTAGAACTGGGTGGGAAATGGTTTGTGTTGTCCTGCAAAAAAAAAAATGTTCTTGTCTTGAATCAGGATTAAAATTTGAAATCTGAAATTTTTTTGCAAACCAAAAATCTGAAAAAAAAACAGAACAAGACAAAAATACCCCACCAGTTGGGGTCAATAGAAATGTTTTGACATATTCAAAAATGTTTGTTTTTATTTTGACCATTTTTTTTTACTATAATTACTTATAATATCGAAACATAACAACATTCATGAAAACTGGAATCTTTTGCTCAGTTCTGGGCTGACTGGCGAAGAGGCAGCGCTGCCTCTCTGCTTGAGGGAAGTTTCACTACAAGCCTGACATCCAGAACAACCGCTGGGGGGAGAAGCACTATTTCCTGACCGAGAAATAGACTGGGGAGGAGACTGGGGAACACCGGGCAGTGAGTGAACTTTGCTATTTAAGGATATTTTGGCGTTAGGCCTCCAACCTTACATCTGCCCCCCACTCAGTGGGACCTGAAGCCGCAGCAGGATGCTGCAGAGGCCCACAAGGAAGTGCTACTCCACGAGAGCCATTACAGACTGTTTGGACTACAGGGGCCATGCCCCAAACTGAAGGGACATAGGTAGGAAGTAGCTCACAGCAGTGGATTTAGACTCTCTGCTGGGAAGACCTTGATGGTGTTGCTTCCCACAGCATCCTGGGCTGGGACCCAATGGAGAGGGAGGGCCCAGGTCCCCTTTCCACACTCCTTTAAGATCTAAGGTTCAGATGTGGGTGGAGGCCAGGAAATTCCCATCCTAAGGTCAGGAACCAGGCACCTCTGCCTTCCAGTTAGAGAAGCAAGGGGATGGAAGTCACGTATGCTAACTGCTAGACCGCCTGACTCTCTGAGGACCCTATAAAAAAACATTTCCAACCCTTTCTAGTGAACAGTTTTGGTTATGACGAATCAACCTTTTCAGTTGAAAAAACATTTTGTTGAAAAATTCCTGACCAGCTCCCAGACATAGGGATTGTGTCTTGGTGTTGGGAGTGGGTGTGGTCACAGATTACACTTTGCTTCATCAGTCCTGTTGACATCGTGGCCCTCTAGCAGATCGTCACAGACTGGCATATTTTAGAACACCCTTGGGGTTGGTCTAAGCTCCTGATTGCTCGAAGGGTGAAAAGTGCATTCAGTTGAATTCTAGAACACTTAGGGTGAGGTCTCCCCATGTCCTCCCAAAAGCTTGCTCCAAATTGTGAATGTATAGAGGGTAAGGATTATATTCAGGAGAGTGAAAATCATGAGGATGTGATTGAGTCATTGGCTAAATGAAAGGAAAATGCTTCAGTAGAGCTGGGCAAAATTTTTCAGACAATTTGAAAAACGCAGTTTCAGATTGACAAACTATTAGTGAATTCAACATGAATTTGCGAAATAGTTTCAGCTGAAAAATTTTGGGATCTAGATTCACTAGGAGACTTGGTTGTCATTCAAAAAAAACAGAGAAAGAGGTGGCCAGTGAACAAAAAATAAATTAGTCACACAGTTCTACACATTAGCAAATAAAGAATGGCCAGAATTGAGTTTATAAAATCCAATGGCATTGAAATACCTACTGCAGTGGCTTATTGTTATAATGTATAAAGTATGCACTGAGTGCTTCACAGAGTGAATAAAAAGATACAATATCATCCCTACCATGAAGAGCTTCCAGTCTAATTTAAATGAAATAGGTGTGAAATTGGGTGAGGAAAGACAAAGTATACATTAGTAAGATCACATAGTTGCTCAGTTTTGATATGTGCATGCCTTGATGGTTTCTTTACATATATACACACACACACACACACTCTCACACTTCTTCCATATATATATGCGTGTGTGTGTGTGTGTGTGTGAATGGATAGAGGGAGCGGGGTTGGTGAAACATGGATTTTGAGATCAGCATAGGGGGCACTGTAGTAAAAGGCACAGAAATGATTGTGTGAGAAGGAAGTGGCATGATGTAGTGGAGTTAATGTAGCAGGAAATAAAGTCTGAGATGTAGGCCGGGATGCAGTTGTGAAGGGCTTGAATGCAAATGTGGATGACACTAAAACCTCACCTCCCTTTCTGAACTCATTTACTATTTAAATAGAAGTATAGAAAGTGACGTGCTGGATGCATGTTTATCTGCTCACATATCCTGTTACTCAGAGGGTATGTCTGCACTGCAATTTAAGCCCAGGGTTAGTGGAACTTGAGTCAGCTGACCTGGGGTTAGAGAACACAGGTTTTGAGTGTCTGCACTGATTGTTAACCCTATGTTAAGAATTTTCTAACCTGGGCTTGAACCTGGGGCTCTAGCATCTACACTGCATCATGGAGACCCATGTCAAAACAACCATGTCCCACACTCTTAAGGGCCATCCTGAAATGTGGCCGATCTAGCCCTTTGACTTTGGTGCACTGTGGAAAAACTTTACTGCACCCTGCACATTACAGGAAGTTTGTACAGCCTGCCAACACAGCCTACCAAGCAGTCATTTTGGTCTATGAACTCCCAGCTACCAAAGGAATCACCTTTTGAAGAACTTCTCTTGCTTGTGCTTTCACTCCTGTGTCAGGAAATGGACAGAGTTTCTGTGAGATGCTGGTGGACATTTTTGGTGGTGTTTTCTGACCCACCAAAGGCACCTGATACAGCTTATGATTGAGCAGGAGGAGGAGGAAAAGGCAGAGGAAGAGGCATGAGGGTACGTCTACACTACCCTCCTGCTCAATCATAAGCTATATCAGGTGCCTTTGGTGGGTCAGAAAACACCACCAAAAATGTCCACCAGCATCTCACGGAAACTGATCTATCAGGGATAGATTTATCATGTGTAGTGTAGATGTGATAAATCGATCCCCGATCACTCTCCCATCGACTGCTGAACTCCAGCTCAGCGAGAGGTGGAAGCAAAGTCGACAGGAGAGCTGCGTCTGTCAATCCTGCACCGCGAGGACGCGAAGTAAGTAATTTTAATTCAATCTAAGATACGTCAACTTCAGCTACGCTATTCTCTTTAATTAACTAGGAGAAAATGCAGGCAGAAGCCCAGCTGCAGAGTGGGGGTTATCCAGTTTATTGCACTGAGTGCAGCATTACCTGCCCTTTGGGTGGGTGGCGTATGTGTGCATTCGGTGCAAGGAGCTCCTGGCCCTCAGAGACCACGTACGGACTTTAGAGGACAGGGTAGCAGAACTGGAGGAGCTAAGGGAGGCAGAGAGGTATGTTGATGAGGCTTTCTGGGACACTGTAGAATTGTCCCACCTCCAGTCAGACAGCCCCTGCGCTGTTGAGGAGGATGAAAGGCCCAGGGAAGCAGAGCAGTCAACGGGAGCAGAGGGAAACCTTCCCATAGTTCCCGGATGGTGCTGGGGCTGCCTCTTGCACTAAGGTTACATCTCCGGGGGAGGGAACTCCAGTTGCTAGGAAAAGGCAGGTGTTAGTAATGGGAGATTCGATCATTAGAAACGTAGATAGCTGGGTTTGTGATGACCGGGAGAACCGCATGGTGACTTGCCTGCCTGGTGCGAAGGTTGCAGATCTCTTGAGGCATCTAGACAGACTTATGTGTAGTGCTGGGGAGAAGCCGGTGGTCGTGGTACATGTAGGTACCAATGACATAGGGAAGGGTAGGAGAGATGTCCTGGAGGCCAAATTTAGGCTGCTAGGAAAGAGACTGAAATCCAGGACCTCTATGGTGGCATTCTCAGAAATGCTCCCAGTTCCATGCGCAGGGCCAGGTAGGCAGGCAGAGCTTCAGAGTCTCAATGCGTGGATGAGACAATGGTGTAGAGAGGAGGGGTTTACATTCATTAGGAACTGGGGAAACTTTTGGGATGGGGGGAGCCTATACAGAAGAGATGGGCTCCACCTAAACCAAAATGGAACCAGACTGCTGGCACTAAATGTTAAAAAGGTTGTAGAGCAGTTTTTAAACTAGGAGATGGGGGGAAAGCCGACTGCTGCAGAGGAGCATGTGGCTCGGACAGAGACTTCTCTTAGGGGAGAGTCTAATGATAGAGAATCTCCAGGTTATAGTCAGGAGCAGAGGATGGAGGAGGATAATGTAAGGGCCAGATCAGATGATAAACATTCACATAAAAAAATAATCTAACACATCAGAAAAGGGCAGACAAATAAACAGTGACAAGTTTTTAAAGTGCTTGTACACAAATGCTAGAAGTCTAAATAATAAGATGGGTGAACTAGAGTGCCTTGTAATAAAGGAGGATATTGATATAATAGGCATCACAGAAACCTGGTGGACTGAGGACAATCAATGGGACACAATCATTCCGGGGTACAAAATATATCAGAAGGACAGAACAGGTCATGTGGCGGGGGGGATGGGGGGAAGTGGCACTATATGTGAAAGAAAATGTAGAATCAAATGAAGTAAAAATCTTAAATGATTCCACATGTTCCATGGAATCTCTATGGATAGAAATGTCATGCTCTAATAAGAATATAACATTAGGGATCTATTATAGACCACCTGACCAGGACAGTGATAGTGATGATGAAATGCTAAGGGAAATTAGAGAGGCTATCAAAATTAAGAACTCAATAATAGTGGGGGATTTAAATTATCCCCATATTGACTGGGAACATTTCACTTCAGGACAAAATGCAGAGATAAAATTTCTCAATACTTTAAATGACTGCTTCATGGAGCAGCTGGTATGGGAACCCACAAGGGGAGAGGCAACTCTAAATTTAGTCCTGAGCGGAGCGTAGGAGCTGGTCCAAGAGGTAACTATAATGACCGCTTGGAAATAGTGACCATAATACAATTGCATTCAACATCCTTGTGGTGGGAAGAACATCTCAACAGACCAACACTGTGGCATTTAATTTCAAAAGAGGAAACTATGCAAAAATGAGGTGGTTAGTTAAAAAGTACAGTGACTAAAGTGAAATCCCTGCAAGCTGCATGGATGCTTTTTAAAGACACCATAATAGAGGCCCAACTTCAATGTATACCCCAGATTAAGAAACACAGTAAAAGAACTAAAAAAGAGCCACCGTGGCTTAACAATCATGTAAAAGAAGCAATGAGAGATAAAAAGACTTCCTTTAAAAAGTGGAAGTCAAATCCTAATGAGGCAAATAGAAAGGAGCATAAACACTGCCAAATTAAGTGCAAGAATGTAATAAGAAAAGCCAAAGAGGAGTTTGAAGAACAGCTAGCCAAAAACTCCAAAGGTAATAACAAAATGTTCTTTAAGTACATCAGAAGCAGGAAGCCTGCTAAACAACCAGTAGGGCCCCTTGATGATCGAGATACAAAAGGAGCACTTAAAGACAATAAAGACATTGCGGAAAAACGAAATGGATTCTTTGCTTCAGTCTTCACGGCTGAGGATGTTAGGGTGATTCCCAAACCTGAGCCGGCTTTTGTAGGTGACAAATCTGAGGAACTGTCACAGATTGAAGTGTCACTAGAGGAGGTTTTGGAATTAATTGATAAACTTAAAATTAACAAGTCACCGGGACCAGATGGCATTCACCCAAGAGTTCTGAAAGAACTCAAATGTGAAGTTGCGGAACTATTAACTAAGGTTTGTAACCTGTCCTTTAAATCAGCTTCTGTACCCAATGACTGGAAGTTAGCTAATGTAATGTAATATTTAAAAAGGGCTCTAGAGGTGATCCCGGCAATTACAGACCGGTAAGTCTAACGTCGGTACCGGGCAAATTAGTCAAAACAATAGTTAAGAATAAAATTGTCAGACACATAGAAAAACATAAACTGTTGAGAAATAGTCAACATGGTTTCTGTAAAGGGAAATCATGTCTTACTAATCTATTAGAGTTCTTTAAAGGGGTCAACAAACATGTGGACATGGGGGATCCAGTGGACATAGGCAACTTAGATTTCCAGAAAGCCTTTGACAAGGTCCCTCACCAAAGGCTCTTATGTAAATTAAGCTGTCATGGGATAAAAGGGAAGGTCTTTCATGGATTGAGAACTGGTTAAAAGACCGGGAACAAAGGGTAGGAATTAATGGTAAATTCTCAGAATGGAGAGGGGTAACTAGTGGTGTTCCCGAAGGGTCAGTCCTCAGACCAATCCTATTCAACTTATTTATAAATGATTTGGAGAGGTGGCAAACAGTGAGGTGGCAAAGTCTGCAGATGATACTAAGCTGCTCAAGATAGTTAAGACCAAAGCAGACTGTGACGAACTTCAAAAAGATCTCACAAAACTAAGTGATTGGGCAACAAAATGGCAAATGAAATTTAATGTGGATAAATGTAAAGTAATGGACATTGGAAAAAATAACCCCAACTATACATACAATATGATGGGGGCTAATTTAGCTACAACAAGTCAGGAAAAAGGTCTTGGAGTCATCGTGGATAGTTCTCTGATGATGTCCACGCAGTGTGCAGAGGTGGTCAAAAAAGCAAACAGGATGTTAGGGATCATTAAAAAGGGAATAGAGAATAAGACTGAGAATATATTATTGCCCTTATATAAATTGATGGTACACCCACATCTCAAATACTGTGTACAGATGTGGTCTCCTCATCTCAAAAAAGATATACTGGCACTAAAAAAGGTTCAGAAAAGGGCAACTAAAATGATTAGGGGTTTGGAATGGGTCCCATATGAGGAGAGATTAAAGAGGCTAGGACTCTTCAGCTTGGAAAAGAGGAGACTAAGGGGGATATGATAGAGTTATATAAAATCATGAGTGATGTGGAGAAAGTGGATAAGGAAAAGTTATTTACTTATTCCCATAATACAAGAACTAGGGCTCATCAAATGAAATTAATAGACAGCAGGTTTAAAACAAATACACAGCGCACAGTCAACTTGTGGAACTCCTTACCTGAGGAGGTTGTGAAGGCTAGGACTATAACAGCGTTTAAAAGAGAACTGGATAAATTCATGGTGGTTAAGTTCATTAATGGCTATTAGCCAGGATGGGTAAGGAATGGTGTCCCTAGCCTCTGTTTGTCAAAGGATGGAGATGGATAGCAGGAGAGAGATCACTTGATCATTGCCTGTTTGATCCACTCCCTCTGGGGCACCTGGCATTGGCCACTGTCGGTAGACAGGATACTGGGCTAGATGGACCTTTGGTCTGACCCGGTATGGCCATTCTTATGTTCTTAGCTGAAGTTGCGTATCTTAGATCGATCCCCTCCATAATGTAGACCAGGCGTCCATATAGCTGCTGATGCCTCGTACATAAACTGGAGGTTCTAGAAGTGGGCCACAAGCACAGACTGGTGGGATCACCTCATCATGCAGACCTGGGATGGCCAGCAGTAGGTCCAGAATTTTCACATGAAGAAAGCTACATTTCTGGAGTTTTGTGAGCAGCTTGCCCTGAACGCCAGCATAAAGATACATGTTTGAGGACACGCTTTCCAGTCCAGAAGCAGGTTGCTATAACTGTCTTGAAGCTGACTACTCCAGACTGCTAAAGGTCCATTGGAAACCAATTTGGTTTTGGAAAGTTGACACTGTGGGTAAAGTGGCAGAGGTTTCTGAGGAAATCAGACATGTGGTTAACCTGAAGATGGCAGACATAAAAGATATGCCTGAAGTACTGCTGGCTTTGAGAGAATGGGGTTTCCTAACTGCTCTGGAGCCATTTATGAGACTCATGTGCCCACGGTTTGCTTTCTCCAAGGAGCACATGAGTACACAAACCGCAAAGGGTACTACTCCATTGTTATGCAAGCCATCATGGCTCACAGAGGGCAATTGATGAATGTCAAGGTGTGTTGCACTGGGAAAGTTCATGATGCCATAATCTTTCGCTGATCAGGAGTATACATTCATGGACAGGCTGGGACACTGTTCCCACCAAATGAAACTATTGTCTGTCATAAATGAAATTGCTGTCTCCATCATTAGTCTGGGGGACTCTGCATACCCACTTTTGCCTTGGGCTTATGAAACCATACCCTGATTGCAGAGGCCCTGGCAAAAGACAGCTTAATTACATAAGAAAGGCCATACTGGGTCAGACCAAAGATCCATCTAGCCCAGTATCCTGTCTTCCAACAGTAGCCAGTGCTAGATTCTCCAGAGGGAATGAACAGAATAGGTAATCATCAAGTGATCAACTAACATAATTAGTTAGAATTTCCTATTTTGAGGTTGCTCCACATTCAGCACTGGCAGTCAGGTGCAGTTCTTTGTCATATCTTTGAGTGAGACAGCCTGGAGTTCACAATGATAATTGCACTTAAACAATCAGTGATTGGAGAAGAGGATACCAGGAGAGAGATAGAGCCTGAAAACATATGAATTAGTTTTGTAGATTTGTGCTGGGGGAGGGACAGGGGGGCACACTGTACTTTTACACTTGACCTGTGCCTCAACAGGGGAGCACTTATCTTTCCCAATAGTCCAACAAGTGCTTCTGTTGGAGCAGTAGGTCATGGATGGTCCATTCGGCTAATTTGGATTTGATTTCTCACCAATAGGAAAAGTTCTCTGAGATCACAGATTCTCCTGGAAGTTGGAGGATGGGTGCATAGGGGTGTTTTCTTCTTACCCCCATCACTTATTGGCTATTTTATACCCTCATATTCCTTTTTTGTTTTTTTATTAAGCCATGCCTATCTTATAAGATAGGCCATTCTCAATTAGTATTAATAGAGGAAATATGAGTGACTCTCTGTGTGTGTGTGTGTGTGTGTGTGTGTGTGTGTGTGTGTGTGTGTGTGTGTGTGTGTAAAATTCTTTGCCAGTTTCATGTCAGGTGTGAAATTTTAACAAAGCGTTCTAAAACAGGACCTGAACTAGGAACTTTACAGATTATGCTCTCCAGCTCATCTTCATGCCAATTCAAACCAGTAAGAATAAAACAAGTTAGCAGCTGCCACTGATATTTCCCCTCACTCCCCAAACAATTTTTTTTGTTCAGTATTTAAGGCCTATGTTCAATTAATTGAGTTATAAAAACGGATCCGGTGAAATACAGCTGAACAACACACAGCAGTCTCGGTAGCACCCATGACAGATACTATACGTTAGAAGAATATAAATTATTTATCCCTTAAGTGTTGCTACACACAGCTTTTGCAGGCTTTCTTCTGCCGTGCTGACTGTAACGATTGACCCTTTCTGACTTCAGTATTTGATTGAAGCTGATAAGCTTTTGCCTTCTCCAAAAAGTAGCCTACTTCTTCATTGTGTATCACTGAGGGACAGGAAGTGTGGGAAACGACATTTGAGAAGAAAAATATAGGTTTGCTTCCTTTTTCTGTCTAAATTCCTTTTTGAGGGCAGATCCTTAGCTGGTATAAAAGGTCTATAGCATCTTTGACTTCAGTGGAGTTACACTGATTTATACCAGCTGAGGATCTGGCCCTTTGAGTTATTTGTTCTTGCGAGCTGATGGTTTTGGTTAGTGGTATTGTTGGCAGTTATCCTGTATATGCTCTTGTGTATTTTCTCTTTACTAGGAAAATAGGATTGTTTTATTTTTAAAAAATTGTGTTATTGCTTCAGCTATATAGAGAGCCATTCGGGAATTTTCCTAGGTTTAATCTCATGGAGGACAATCCATATTCACACTAACAAAGCTGCTTCTTAGTGCTTTCAAAATGGGAAGATTCCAGGCGAGAGCCGATGGACAGCATGAAAGAAATCGCACTTCTTCTGTGGAGAATGGTGACCTACAAGAGTAACTGACATCAGAAGGATCATGCTGAAAGAGAAAACCCTGAAATCAACATAATGGGGTGGTTGTCAGAGGCAAACATCACGTACTCCCATCAGTCTGAAAGGCATAAACACAGGTTTCCATTTCATGTCCCATGATGCTTTATGGAACAAGGCCTTTATTGGCTCTGTTTCATGAGGTTTTCTCTCAGCAGAAATTATTTTCTCTCTCTGGGTGCTGAAGAACGTGTCTGATTCGGCTCAGTTACACCAATATGAAGGAATGACGCGCTGGAAGGCAAAGATGTCAGGAGATGGCCAAAATGCACAGAACTTTAGCAACAAGTATGGAAAAAGCAGTTTAAAACTCCCCTTGGTAATACCGTGATCCTCTGTGCTGGGCTATTCCCTCACTGTACTGTGGTAGAGCAGCCTGAGATGTGCTGTAGCATACACTGGGCTTTAATGGCCTGAAAACACAGTCTGTAATTGGTAAGGGACAGGGCACTCTGGAAGACCCTCTTTCCCCACCACTTTGTTGACAGCAAGGAGGGGCATAGGATGCATGTGTGCCTGTCAACTGTCTTGCATCTGAAGAAGTGAGGTTTTTACCCACGAAAGCTTATGCTCCAATACTTCTGTTAGTCTTAAAGGTGCCACAGGACCCTCTGTTGCTTTTTACAGATTCAGACTAACACGGCTACCCCTCTGATACTTGTCAACTGCATGTTAACTACAAGATCATCTTCACACTGGATTGAGCCTTCTTGGGCCAGTTAAACTGGGTTTATGGCTAAATTATGTCAGAAGTGCAGTAAATTGTCTATGACCCAGTGGAGTTAAATTCATATAAAATTAGGTAAATGATATCAGAGTCAGGCCCTTGTGTGGGCAATATCCAACCCTTTGCTGTCTAGAAATTAAATCTGTGGTCTTAGGAGATTCTCCAACCTAATGAGCATTAGGACCCAGAAGTTAGGCAGAGTAGTGAGTTGTTTTCTTACTAGTTTCCATGATATGCCATCATTTGGTACACAATATCGTGTTAGCCAATGGCAACTCAAAGCCATTGTGTTTCCTTTGGCTGGATAATCCTTAATGCGAACCCATTCCTTCTTCCTAGCATGTGATTCTATATAGTGTGACAAAGTTCCTCCTCTATCTTGGTGGGTCCTGCGCTTATTGGCGGATTTTTTTGCCTCAGAGATTCACCATGTGGGTTGGGGAACAGCCCAGAGACCTTCCCCTCTGGAAGAACCCACAGTCCAGGTCAATTGGGAGGTTTGGAGGGAACCCAGGCCCGCCCTCTACTCCAGGTTCCAGCACAGGGCCCTGTGGACTGCAGCTGTCAATAGTGCCTCTTGCATGACAGCTACAACTCCCTGGGCTACTTCCCCATGGCTTCCTCCAAACACCTTCCTTATTCTCACCACAGGACCTTCCTCCTGGTGTCTGATAACGCTTGTGCTCCTCAGTTCTCCAGCAGCACACCCTCTCAGCTCCTTGCACCTCTTGCACCCAGCTCCTCACACTCACACCACAAACTGAAGTGAGCTCCTTTTTAAAACCCAGGTGTGCTGATTAGCCTGCCTTAATTGATTCTAGCAGCTTCTTCTTAATTGGTGCCAGGTGTCCTAATTAGCCTGCCTGCCTTAACTGGTTCTAGCAGGTTCCTGATTACTCTAGTGCAGCTCCTGCTCTGGTCACTCAGTGAACAGAAAACTACTCATCCAGTGACCAGTATATTTACCCTCTACCAGACTCCCACTAGTCTGGGTCTGTCACAATAGGTTCTTTTATTATGCTCATGATGATTGCAGTGTGGTCTGCGAATATAAGATGTCACTACTGCATGATTGAAATTGCGTCTGAGTGCAGGATTCTCATCTGGGAACAGTGCATTAGCTTCCTTGCTGTATTTCTATACCATATAAGAAAGCTAAGAGCTTGGCTAACTTTCAGTTCATGAAAAAGGCTACCCCGTCCATGTTGGGTCATATTTTTAGCAAAGTGTTAACAGTAATAGAAATTATTTTCCCAGTCAGGAAATTTCTTTGAGTGTAGTTTCACACGATGGGATTTAGCTGTAAAGGTTGCCATGGGAGCCATTAACTGTGAATTTCCCTACTTTTCTATTTTCAAATCCAGATTTAATTTTGTACTAACAGAGCTTGATCCTGCCGAATATTAAGTGTGGAGTGTTACATGCAGATGATTCTTCGGGATAAACCCAAAAGTCAGGTATGTCTACACTTCAGTGATAACCTAAGCTTAGACTCAGGCTTGAGCCCAAACCCACCTTCTATCTACATACAAATCTCTGACTCTGGCTCAGACCTAGGGCCCTAGGAGGTTCTGGGAGTGGATGTTCTGAGACAGAGTCAAGTTGGGATTCGCGGTGCAAGCCCTATCGTTTTGCAGGGTAGATGCGGCAGAACCCTCCACACCCAACTAGGGTTCTGGGAGTCTGCCAAAAGTATCCCACAATCCTATGGGTCAACTTCCCTTCTCCTTTCTAGCTGAAGAATCTCCATTTGACTCCAGAAAAGTGGAAGCAACCCCCGTTGGTGTAATGTGGCAGTTTGGTGAGTCAGTTTTTAACCCTTCTGACCACGGAACTGCAACACGCCATCAGAGAGCCTTCTTGTTTGCACAGGAGACTGAACAGAAAAAGGCTTTTGCAAAGAACGCTGCGTCATGGTCCCAGGAGCACAACCAGGTTTTGGTGAATCTCTGGTGTGAGGCCAGCAAAACAATGGACTTTAGTAGGAGTACCAGGAGTATCAGGAATGACCATGCTTACTAGCAAATAGTGAAGAAGGTGGCAGGCTTGACTGTTTTATGAGGAGTTTGACTGGGTGTGAGGTACTGAGATGAGCACAGAGCAACCATTGGTGCATGAAGACCTGGTCAGCTGGGGTGGTTCCATGCTAGCCTGAGAATCCAGCATGGGGACTGATGGGAGCCTGCAGCAGGCACTGAGTGAGGCCTGTGAAGTGACTGCTGCTGAAACCAGTCCCAGAAGAGGCTTTTCACCTGGAGCAGCAGCAGCACATCCTTGGGCCCATACTCAAAGAAGCTTTTTGAGGCCCACCCCTGCTGAGGAACAGCCCACCATGGAGCCTGCAGAAGACATGGAAGGGACAAAATGCCATCTTGGAGTCTGGTAAATTTCTGGCTCCATCTTATTGTTTGTTAATATAGTAGTGGGAGCGATGGCCATTCTATGAACTAATGCAAAAGGTGTGAGAATCCTCAGCTACCAGGGTATATTTGTTGATGGATTGGTTCCCCCCCCCACCCCCAATGTGGAGTTCTCAATGTTGGCTGGGAAATGCAAACAATAAAAACAGCTTGCACATGATTTTTTTTACTGGAAAGCTAAAGATTCTTGCTAAGGCATTCTTGTTTCTTAAAAATAATACCCTTACATTGCAGGCCTGTAAGTACACTTCTCTGTAACCAAACAATAGTGTAACAAACGACTGGAAATGGTGAAAGTGGGAATGAGGGAGGGAAATCTATTCCATTTCAGTTAAAGGAGGTCCATGCAGTCATAGGTGACAAAATCATATATCTCAAATGTGACTGGGGTTTGACATTCTGTTCAGAAGTTTGCTGGGGGGGAGAGAAAGGCTGTGGAGTTCTACATCTTTGCATGCAGCCATAGAGGCTAAGCCATGAGGAAGTTGTTAACGCAGCATCCTGTTGATTCCCTCATGAATTCTGATCCAATCCTGGGTGCTAATAATTGGAAACTTTTCCTGAAGCAGGAACTCCAGAGAGATTAGTCACATTTCGGAGAAGGGCGTATTTTCCAGAGCCAGCTCGGTAGTTGATCAGCCCATTCTACTCATAGATGTGCTGTTCAGTCACTATAATTTTGAATACTTCGGTAGCATACGCTGCAGTTTTCCCACCAGCAGCTTGGAATAACATCTTCCTTTGCCAATTGAGCACCACAAGAACTGTTATATCCTCCAAAAAGTGGAAGACCTGAAATGATAGAAAATGTTTTTGTAGCATGGCCACTGACAGCACCTACCCCCATCAATCCCTGCAATTTTAGAAAACAAAAACCATCTTTTCATTTTTAACATACCATTGTCTCTACATTTCTTTCACTGCAATTCACCAGGCTGGGTCCAGGGAGCTTCTGTGACCTGAAGCATCCCTCTCACAATATACCGAAGTTCCGGGTATAAAAATATGATTTTATGTCCTGGAAATTCCACAAGGATTTTTTCTGTGTTCCTGCAATGAGCTATTTGAGACAACACTTCTCTGTGTCTTGTCCTGTTCCAGGCCCCTCCACCTATACTGGCTGCAGTACCACCACAGCTCGCCTGGGCCAAAGTGCCTTCATGGACCATTCCAAGAGGAAGTGTTTCCGTGATGAACCTCTGGCTGAAGCTCTGGACAGGCCAACAAGCAGGTCCAGTACTGAAGACAGTGGGACGTATGGCTAGAGGAAAGGCTGTGGCTGGCTGCACAGCTTGAGGACAGGGTTTCAGCGTAGGAGCAGGCACTTGCTTCGCAATTCCTGGAACAGGAACAGTGGCTAAGGGAGAAGGACCGAGCTCAAGCAGCCAGAGCTGTTTGAGTGGCTGATTACACTAATGACCATAAGAAACAGAGAAGTGTAGGACTGGAAGGGACCTCAATAGGTTATCAAGTTCAGTCCCCTGCACTCAAGGCAGGACTACGTAATAACTAGACCATTACTGACAGGTGTTTGTCTAAACTGTTCTTAAGCATACCAGCTCCTGCTGCACCTGCCCCAGTGCCTGGATGCCCTGTGCTGTCCCCTGTGATGCAGTCCAGAAAAAGCTTGGAAAACACCATGACTGGGTTGCCCATGCAATCAGGCCCCATCAGCAGCTGGGTAGGGCAACCTTGCCCATGCAGTCCCCCATATTGACCCCCTTCCCCTGCACCAAGCGTACAGCAAGAAGGGAAAGGAGAACAGGTGTCAAGGGGACATGCAGCATTGGGGGAGGGCTTATGTTTTGTACATGGTTTCACTGTTTGAACATGTTCATGAGCTTTGGGGGGGAGCTGTTTGTTTTTTGAGATTCTGTTGTTACTGGTGTTTTGATATTGTATGGTAGTTGGCTTGCGTGGAAAATGTATTGCTATGACTGCTTCACATCATACAATGTGTATTTAAAATAAAAGTAAACACATGATCAAGGACAATTAGGAATTAGTATGCAAACACTATTCTTCTATTCAGTTAGCTACATCAATCCATACTTCATTCACTTCCTTACATCAATCCATACTATGAACTAACCCTCCCACTACGATTTGATAAGTGGTCATATCATTCATAAGTACATTGCATGGCAATCAAGCCCCCACCCTCCCCAAGCATTGAACCCTGCCATCAATGAGCCCCATCATCACCCCCATAAGCACATTCATAAAGGTACTATTCTCTCTTTTCCCTTGGGTCATGCAAGTCCATAATGTAGGAGCACAAGTCATGCCTGACTTCTGGTGTTGGGATGCATCCAAATCCAGATGTTGTAGGTGCACTTTCAGTCTGAGGGTACCAATTCAGTGACCCCTCACTGTCCTAGGTCCATTCTGGGGGAAATGGCTCACATCTGGCTTCACAAAGACTGCAAAGAGCACAGCAAGCCACAGTAATGCAGGCAGCATTGATGACACTGGCATCCAGATGGGTCTGTAGACATCTCCAATGGGATTTCAATCTGCCAAAAGCACATTCAACAACCATTCTGCACCTGCTGAGAGTGTAATTAAGCTGTCTTTTGCCAGGGCCTCTGCAATCAGGGTATGGTTTCATAAGCCAAGGCAAAGGCGGGTATGTGGAGTCCCCCAGTATTTGGTGGGAATACTGTCCCAGCCTATCCATGAATGTAGATTCCTGATCGGGGGGAGGGGAGGAGGGGAGAAGGGACGGGAGGGAAGCAACAACCTGGCAACATGAACTTTCCTAGTACAACTCATGTTGGCATTCATAAGTCACCCTCTGTGGTACACAGGGGCCTGCATAACAATGAAGGAATACCCTTTGCACTTTATGTCAGGTTCTCCTTGAGGAAGGCAAACCATAAGCACATGAGTCCCATCAATGACCCTGGCACAGTTAGGAAACCCCATTCTCTCAAAGCTAGCAGTGACTTCAGGAATATCTTTTATGCCTGCCACCTTGGGGTAAATCACATGCCACCTTTGCCACCTCTTTACCCACAATCGACTTTCCAACACCACACTCATTTGCAATGAACCTGTAAGCAGTCTGGGGTAGCCAGCTTCCAGATAGTTATAACAACCCACTTCTGGAGCAGCCAAGGTGCCCTCATACATGTATGTTTATGCTGGTGGGTGGGGTTAACTGCTCTCAAAGCTCCAGAAATGTAGCTTTCGTCAGGCGAAAGTTGTGGACCTACTGCTGGCCATCCCAGGTCTGCATGGTGATATGATCCCACCAGTCTGTGCCTGTAGCCCTGTTCCATAAGTGCCAGTTTATGTAGTGGGTATCAGCAGCTATACCAAGTGTAGTGAGAAGCATCAGCCAGTTCCAGTCTGCTATGTCTGTGTTCTTGTTGTCATCCTCCTCCTGCTCCACCGTTAGCTGTGTCAGGTGTCCTTTTGTGGGTCATAAAATGCTGCCAAAATGTCCACCAACATCTCATAGAAGCTCTGCCTGTTTCCCGAGACAGGAGTGAAAGTGCAAGCGAGAGAAGCTCTTTAAAAGACACCTTCTTCATATTGCTGGCTCCGGTAACTAGGAGCAGAGACCAAAATGACTGTTTGCCAGGCTGTGTTAGCAGGCTGTTCAAACTTCCTGTAGCATGCAGGGTGGACAATCAAGGTTTCCCACAGTGCACCATAGTCAAAAGTCTATATCAGCCACATTTTTGGAGGGTGCTAGGGAGTTTGGGATATGGTTGATTTGACTCGGGTCTGCGTGCTGCAGTGTGGATGCCAGACCCCCAATCCCACTCCGCACCCCTCCACCCCCCGATACAAACCCAGATTAGAAAATTCTTTACACTGATTGCTAACCCTACATTGATGCTCAAGCCCTGGGTTCTCTAACTTGAGTCCCACTGGCCCTGGGCTTGCATTGCAGTGTAGATATGCCCTAAGGGTACGTTCACACAGCAATTAAACACCTGCTGCTGGCCCAAGTCAGCAGACTTGGGCTCATAGCGCTCAAGCTGCTGGGCTGCAAAATTGCTGTGTAGGCATTTGGGCTCGGGCTGGAGCCCAGCCTCTGGACCGTGCCCCCTTGTGGGATCCCAGAGCCCAGGCTTCAGCTGAGCCTGAATATCTACTCAGGAATTTTTAGCCCTGTGAGCCTAAGTCAGTTGCCCCAGGACAGCTGCAGATGTGCCCCAGGTCTTTTATACCAAGGTAGAATTAGCATCAGTGGCTCAGTTTCACCATGCCTTCTGCTGCTGGAGAAATGGAACCCAGTGATTTAAGTGGAGGTACATGTATAGCTGCATTTTTTAAAAAAAGTTTTGCAATGGATAATAGGGGAAAAGGGAAAGAGTTGAAAACCAGTCTTCCTAAGTGGGAGACGGGTAGAAAATAGGACAGTTAAAGTTCTCTCAACAACTAGCAATCAGAGGCAGGCTGAGCAATGCTACTGTAGAAAACAAAGGTAGGGACAAGCTGCAGGAAGTCTGGAGCATATCAGGGTTTCAGAACGTCATATTGAATGACAGGAGCAGAGAAGTGACCCGAAGCATAGTCAAGAGCTTGTAGCTGACACAAATGAGTCTGCAGAAAAGAGTAATCTGGAAGAGACAGACACAAAATAAAGTATGGCACAGAGACTACAGTCTGGATCAAGAGATGGTGGTAGCAGGGACTGAAGAGTAAGGCTACTAGAGCAAGGCACAAGATCTTGGAGACCAGATGTTCTTCCAGAACATAGACAAAAAGACCCCAGGGGTGGGGGTAGGGATATTCAGGGGATTTTAAAAAGTTTGTATAATGCCTGAGGCCACAACAGGTCCCTGTTTCTTTAAATATATAAGGCTCTTACTGTGACTACTGCCTACCATTAGAGGCGTCCAGGTGTGGGTTTGAAAGAATGAATGCATATAACAGTGAGGGAAGCTTAGGGAGCTTCATGGAAATCCAATCCTTCTGAGTGTCTGGAATGAATAAGGGAAGAAGTAATACTAAAGGGAACCACTTAGGAGAATTCTGTATGGAACTTGTTTTGTGTGGGCCTCTTAAAAAATGAGTATGCTATCTCACTAGGGAGAGGGGGAAAGAGAGAGAGAGAGAGAGAGAGGCTGGAAGCAGAAAGAAAAGGCCTGAAACAGAAGCCTGAATAACAAAGAAATATCATAATTAATAATACTTCCACATCACTTTCCATCTGAGGATCTGAAAGCACATTACAAAGATTAATGAGTTAATCCTGGGAACACCCACATGAAGTAGATCTCTATTATTCTCCCCACTTTACAAGTGGGAAAACTGAAGAACATGGTATCCATGATTTGCCCAAATTCATAATCATGTCCAAAGACTATGGGGCATTCATATTGAAGAGCACTGTTTAATCAAAGTGCGTAAGAGGTAAATTACTCTATTTATTACCAAGAAATGAGGCCAGTGCCCAGCAGCAGCTGGCCTTCATTGCTAGAGCAGAGGAGATATTGGAGAGAAGGTGGCTCTAGGCTCCTTGAATCCTGGGACTTGTTGGGGGGGCTGCTTCAGTCCCTGACATAATCTAGAGCAGAATTCCCTAGGGACTACTATACTGGCTGAGGATCACCAGTGGGCAAGACTTCCTACCCGCATGTTGCTGACAAGCCCACTGTGTGGATGGTGGGGAAGTGGATGGTGCAGTCAGCTATATCTGCTCTACCCCACTCAGAAATTCCCTTGAGCCAGGGCAGCCACAGCTGCCCTTGAAGGGCCAAGAATATGTGCCTGGCTTCTACTCCATTGGGATTAGCTTGCTTCCAGAAATGTTTTACTAGCAGTTATAAAACATCCCTGTATTGAGGTGGCCTCCTTTGTGAGCATTCTAATGGGTTTATGAGGACTTTAAGATTTCAAGATCCCCTGTGGTTATTCCATTATCAGTCTTCAGTTCTCTGAATAAGTGAATGGCAATGGTAGATAGGTCAACATTTGTTGCCAGTGAATGACAATGGCTTACAAAAGCTCTTTTCTAAGTAATAACATCAGTAGCTTTTTTCCCCTCTCTCCCCCTTTCCAAGGAGAGAATCTAGAAATAAATAGTCCCTGCACCACCTGAACTGGAATATAATAATGAGGAGGTCAGTCTGGGGAAAGGATTGGGAAAGGAAAAAAAGGCAGCAGCAATGGGGATATCAGAAGACACTTCAGCTAAAACATTAAATCTCTCTCCATTAGCATGGTGGGGAAGAGAGGGAGTGGGAGGGGGATCAAGTGGATTTTATAGGGATGCTGTCATCGTCAGACTAGCAAGCTATTCACTCAGCACTGCAATAAAGGAAGAATGCTTCTTTGACAAAAAGCAACGATTAATTTTAAAAGAGGTTTCAGGAACCAGGACATCAGAAGGCAGCTGTGGTTAGCAGCAGTTGCTATACAATAAGTACAGTGCTGGAGTTGCTTAACATAAGAACAGCCATACCAGGTCAGACCCAAGGTCCATCTAGCCCAGTATCCTGTCTACCGACAGTGGCCAATGCCAGGTGCCCCAGAGGGAGTGAACCTAACAGGCAGTGATCAAGTGATCTCTCTCCTGCCATCCATTTCCACCCTCTGACAAACAGAGGCTAGGGACACCATTCCTTACCCATCCTGGCTAATAGCCATTAATGGACTTACCCACCATGAATTTATCCAGTTCTCTTTTAAACGCTGTTATAGTCCTAGCCTTCATAACCTCCACAGGTAAGGAGTTCCACACATTGACTGCGCTGCGTGAAGAAGAAGTTCCTTTTATTTGTTTTAAACCTGCTGCCTATTAATTTCATTTGGTGACCCCCTAGTTCTTGTATTATAGGAATAAGTAAATAACCTTTCCTTATCCACTTTCTCCACATCACTCATGATTTTATGTACCTCTATCATATCCCCCCTTAGTCTCCTCTTTTCCAAGCTGAAGAGTCCTAGCCTCTTTAATCTCTCCTCATATGGGACCCATTCCAAACCCTTAATCATTTTAGTTGCCCTTTTCTGAAACTTTTCTAGTGCCAGTATATCTTTTTTGAGATGAGGAGACCACATCTGTATGCAGTATTTGAGATGTGGGCGTACCATCGATTTATATAAGGGCAATAATATATTCTCAGTCTTATTCTCTGTCTCCTTTTTAATGATTCCTAACATCCTGTTTGCTTTTTTGACCTCCTCTGCACACTGCGTGGACATCTTCAGAGAACTATCCACGGTGACTCCAAGATCTTTTTCCTGACTTGTTGTAGCTAAATTAGCCCCCATCATATTGTATGTATAGTTGGGGTTATTTTTTCCAATGTGCATTACTTTACATTTATCCACATTAAATTTCATTTGCCATTTTGTGGCCCAATTACTTAGTTTTGTGAGATCTTTTTGAAGTTCTTCACAGTCTGCTTTGGTCTTAACTATCTTGAGCAGTTTAGTATCATCTGCAAACTTTGCCACCTCACTGTTTACCTCTTTCTCCAGATCATTTATGAATAAGTTGAATAGGATCGGTCCAAGGACTGACCCTTGGGGAACACCACTAGTTACCCCTATCCATTCTGAGAATTTACCATTAATTCCTACCCTTTGTTCCCGGTCTTTTAACCAGTTCTCAATCCATGAAAGGACCTTCCCTTTTATCCCATGACAGCTTAATTTACATAAGAGCCTTTGGTGAGGGACCTTGTCAAAGGCTTTCTGGAAATCTAAGTACACTATGTCCACTGGATCCCCCTTGTCCACATGTTTGTTGACCCCTTCAAAGAACTCTAATAGATTAGTAAGACACGATTTCCCTTTACAGAAACCATGTTGACTATTGCTCAACAGTTTATGTTTTTCTATGTGTCTGACAATTTTATTCTTAACTATTGTTTTGACTAATTTGCCCGGTACCGATGTTAGACTTACCGGTCTGTAATTGCCGGGATCACCTCTAGAGCCCTTTTTAAATATTACCAGCCAGCATTTGCTCTGAACACTTACTGTGCTGCAGCTGGCCTTTCCATTAACCAAAGAAATTTCTGCCATATGGGAATTGTTGTACACTTCACTTTTTTAAATATTACCTGCAAATCCTTGGTGGGGAGAGGGTGTGTGATTCCCCTTTTTGTATTTTTTGTAGGACAAGATAGAAGGACTACTCAAAACACAGGTGAATTGAAACAGCAAGAACTCCTCCACGGGGTAATCATAACGTAGTAGTACACTACAAAAATAAATTAAGTATACCACCCCTCTGCCAGCGAATCTATTCTCTAAATTCTACTCTCTCTTTCATCTCTGTAAGGGTCTGATGCAATGTCCATTAACGTAAATTAACTTAAGGCACTAAATCTGAAGTAATTTAATTAATTTCATCGTGTTACTCTGGATTTACAGTGGAGAAATGAGGGCAGAATTTGGTCCTATGCTTTTGATAATCCGCTTGCCAAATATATCAATGGGTGCTAATAGGATTTACAATAATGAATGTCAAAAACAAAAGCACTAAACAAATCTTTCTTCTTTGCCTCTGAATTGTAGCTTATCTATCATTATCTTATTTTTTTTTCTTTTCTTTGTATAGTGCCTATGTTGTCTGCCAGACATGGGGCAATCAAATAGTCAGTCAAAAAACCTTAGATCATACTTGTGACAATAACGCTTTTCACTCCTTTCATATTCTCAGGCTGACCCCCAGCAATCCTTGCTGAGCAGGGTGCAAGTGTGTAGAACAACAGCTGGCACAAATATCTGGTTGAGTATCAGGGATAGACTGAAATATGATTAAGACTCGATTACTTTTGGTTCCATAGGTAGAAACAATCAGGTACAAAGTAATTTGTACCCAGCCCATCTCTATTTTTTAGCTTTTTCCTCTTTGTGATGCAGTTTAAGATGAAACCTATTTTCTGAAGACGCCATTAAAATGTTCTCAGTTACATCCATAGCTCATGTGAAACAGTTATTGGGAAATCCTGTCAGGATATAGATTATCGCTATTGCTTTAGAAGCCATGGCAATCTGTAATCATGGACAATACTCAGCCAGAAGCGTACATGAACGGGAGTTGTGGTAATCAAAACACTTGGATACAAAGAGACGCTGTATCGAGGACTGGTTGAAATTTTTCCATCAACTGTTTACCAATGGAAAATTGGGGTTTTGACCAAATGAATTTGTTTCACAAAAGTGTCTGCTTTCCATGGGAAATTTTGGTTTTTCATTGAAAAAAACCAAAAGCCTGGAACCAAAATATTTCAGTGTGGATATATCACTGCAGTGCCGCATGGGATTGTAGTTTGGATGCCCTCATATCCCAATTCTCCTCTAGTGAGCCAGACTCTCCAGCTGGACTTTATCTCCCATGATGCAAAAGGGCCATGGGACAGCCATGATGCATGACCTCCCCTTACAAAGAGAGGAAACCCTGGAAATCATGGGAAATGTAGGGTCGGGAGCTTGGCCTATGGAGTGTACTGAACCTGAACTACAAATCCTGTGAGGCACTTTTTTTCCTTTTTCCTTCAGAAATTGTCGTGGGGATGTAACAGGGCTCACTCACCACTGGGGCACCTCCTTGTGGCCACTTCTGGGGATTATCTCCTTTCAGCCCTGATGCCCTGCTTTCAATAGTTGTTCACACTGTGTTCCCTCGCACTCTCCAGGAGTTGCAGTGCTCCCCTTTCATGACTCAGCCCTCTGACTAGGTATCTGCTTCTGGGGTACCAAAGTCTCCCTGGATCAGCTGTCCTCATGCTGTCCCAGACTATTTTCCAGTCCAAAGCCAGGTTCTGTACCACTTTCCCAGTGGGTGGTAGGGGAAACCAGGCCCACCCACTATTCCAGGTTCTAGTCCAGGGACCCTACGTCCAGCAACTGTGATCTGCTTCCTCCCAGACCCTGTCGCTATTTCCCTGGACTCCTTCCTACTTCCCTCTTCTATTTTCTGCCCTCCCCCCACTCTGAGTTTACCAGCCCAAACTCCATCCTCCCAGGGAGGAACTGTGGATGACATCCCTCCTCTGACTTCTTGCCAGACTCTGTAGCTTCCAACACACCTTTTTTTGCACGAAATGATTTCTGTCTACTTCCCCTGCAGCCCCCTTCTGGTCTCAGCTTCATCCCTTTATTTAAAAAAAAAAGCAAGCAAGCTAACAGAATGTTAGAAACCATTAGGAAAGAGCTAGATAAGACAGTAAATATCATAATGCTGCTATATAAATCCATGATATGCTCATATCTTGAATACTGTGTGCAATTCTGATAGCCCCATCTCAAAAAAGCTATATTATCATTGGAAAAGATACAGAGAAGGGCAACAAAAATTATTAAGGGTATGGAATAGTTTCCATATGAGAAGAAATTAAAAAGACTGGGACTTTTCAACTTGGAAAAGAGATGAATAAGAGGGGATATGATAGAGGTCTACAAAATCATGAATGGTTGGAGAAAGTGAATAAGGAAGTGTTATTTACCCCTTCACATAACACAAGAACCAGTGGTCACCCAGTGAAACTAATAGGCAGCAGGTTTAAAACAAACAAAAGGAAGTACTTCTTCACACAATGCCAGGTGATGCTGTATAGACCAAAACTATAATGGGGTTCAAAAAAGAATTAGATAAGTTCATGGAGGATAGGTCCATCAATGGCTTTTAGCCAAGATGGTCAGGGATGCAAACCCATCCCGTGGATGTCCCTAGCCTCTGACTACCAGAAGCTGGAAGCGGACAATTGGGGATGGATCACTTAATGATTGCCTGTTCTTTTCATTCCCTCTGAAGCACCTGGTATTGGCACTGTTGGAAGACAAGGTACTGGGCTAAATGGACCATTGGTCTGACTCAGTATGGCTGTTCTTACAAGCTCAAGCTGCTCCTTCCCAGATGAACTTCATCTTCCATTAGGTCCTACAGATGTGGCTTACAAGGTTAATTGGCCTAACTTATCCTGCTCTGCCTTGTGTTGGGTGGACACCCCAACACAAGGGGGAAAAAACATGTTCTGACCATCTCTATTTGTAACTGCAGCAGCACCTGGTAAATTGAACTTTGCCTAAGTTCAGCCTGAATTTGGATCCAACCTCAGCAGGCACTTACTTAGCCATATGCATTTTGGTGTCATAATTAATATGGTATAAACTGATTTGCTGAGAGCCACTTTCCGCTTAGCCCCTTCACAGGGTGCCAGAAGTAGGTATGGCCTTAGGGGCGGATGATCAAGGCGGCCACCCTGGGTGCCAACATTTTGGGATACCAAGTCACTGATAAAAAAAATGGCCTTTTTTTTGGTGCTTTTTGGGTTGTGGGGCAGGGGTGAGGGAGGCACTGGTGATGTTTTCTGTTCTGGGAGACAAAAAAACCTAGAGCCAGTTTCCCTCTCTCTCCTTTCAGTATGGCCTGCATAAAGGCTGGGTATACTTGCAGTCCCTGTGCCCAGGAAAAGACAATTGTTCTCTGTGTGTTCTCCAGTGTCAGGGTGGGACAGGGATTCTGTAAGGCCTTCCCCTCTGAACTGGCCTTCAGTGTGGGACTGGCACACAGCTAGCGGCGGTGGGAAGAGACTGCACTTAAAGTGCCATTGTTGGGAGTTTACTCACCTCAGTCCCTGGAAAAATCATGGAGCCGGTCCTCAAGGAATCAATTATGAAACACTTAGAGGAGAGGAAAGTGATCAGGAACAGTCAGCATGGATTCACCAAGGAGAAGTCGTGCCTGACTAACCTAATTGCCTTCTATGATGAGATAATTGACTCTGTGGATGAGGGGAAAGCAGTGGATGTGTTATTCCTTGACTTTAGCAAAGCTTTTGATACGGTCTCCCACAGTATTCTTGCCGCCAAGTTAAAGAAGTATGGGCTGGATGAATGGACTGTAAGGTGGATAGAAAGCTGGCTAGATAGTTGGGCTCAACGGGTAGTGAACTAGATATGGCTCCATATCTAGTTGGCAGCTGGTTTCAAGCAGAGTGCCCCAAGGGTCGGTCCTGCGTCCGGTTTTGTTTAATATCTTTATTAATGATCTGGAGGATGGTGTGGACTGCACTCTCAGCAAGTTTGCAGATGACACTAAACTGGGAGGCGTGGTAGATACACTGGAGGGTAGGGATCGGATACAGAGAGATCTAGACAAATTAGAGGATTGGGCCCAAAAAAACCTGATGAGGTTCAACAAGGACAAGTGCAGAGTCCTGCACTTAGGATGGAAGAATCCTATGCACTGCTACAGACTAGGGACCGAATGGCTAGGTAGCAGTTCTGCAGAAAAGGACCCATGGATCACAGTGGACGAGAAGCTGGATATGAGTCAACAGTGTGCTCTAGTTGCCGAGAAGGCTAACGGCATTTTGGGCTGTATAAGTAGGGGCATTGCCAGCAGATTGAGGAACGTGATCGTTCCCCTTTATTCGACATTGGTGAGGCCTCATCTGGAGTACTGTGTCCAGTTTTGGGCCCCACACTACAAGAAGGATGTGGAAAAATTGGAAAGAGTCCAGAGGAGGGCAACAAAAATGATTAGGGGTCTGGAGCACATGACTTATGAGGCGAGGCTGAGGGAACTGGGATTGTTTAGTCTCCAGAAGAGAAGAATGAGGGGGGATTTGATAGCTGCTTTCAACTACCTGAAGGGGGGTTCCAAAGAGGATGGAGCTCAGCTGTTCTCAGTAGTGACAGATGACAGAACAAGGAGTAATGGTCTCAAGTTGCAGTGTGGGAGGTCTAAGTTGGATATTAGGAAACACTATTTCACTAGGAGGGTGGTGAAGCACTGGAATGAGTTACCTAGGGAGGTGGTGGAATCTCCTTCCTTGGAGATTTTTAAGGCCCGGCTTGACAAAGACCTGGCTGGGATGATTTAGTTGGGAATTGGTCCTGCTTTGAGCAGGGGGTTGGACTAGGTGACCTCCTAAGGTCCCTTCCAACCCTGATATTCTATGATTCTATGAAACTGGGGAGTTCAGGGAAGCAGGCAGAATGTCTCCTGATGCTCACCTCTGTGCCATTCCTTACTCTGAGCAGTTCTGTGGGGAGTGATCCAGCACTAGGTGAAGGTGATCGAATAAGGCAGAATTAAACTGTGCTGAAATGCTCCTTTGTGTGTGTTGTTTTCTTCCAAAGCCATTGTAACTTTTTCACACTACCTTTGCCCTTCTGGTTGCTTTTTCTTAAGTAATAGAAATTTAGACTTGGCATTTTTCAGGAACATGTATCTTCATGCTCTGAAAGTTTCCTTTCTTGAGTCAAAATAAATGTCAGTGGGTTCCTTAAGATTCATTTCTGTTTGCAGACAAAAAAATTGCCAAAAAAGCTATTTGTTCTGCCAGTTGCTCTGGAAAGCTTACTATTGAGACTGCATAAAGTGAATATTAAACATTCACCAAGCGAAGATCTATGGGCCCAAATTTAAATTGCATACAAGATACCATTTGATACTTTTAAGTTTGATTTTGCTGGTCTTGCTGGAGGGTCTCTGCACTCCTTTCTAGCTTTAAATTCACAGATATCCTGTATTTGCAAGCATTTTAGCTCAGTAAAATAGCTCAGCATGGCTGCAAATGCACTCTTTCCAAAGCACTCACCCAGAAAGAAGCAGACAGTGCAAGCGTCTTAGAATCTGACCTGATCTCAGGCCATTCAGTCAACCATAATAGAGCACTGCTGACAGTACTTATTGCTAAGATACTATTCAACAATAAAGGACGTCACATAAAACAATCAAGCAGCAGATCAAAGATGTGAGACAGCACCAACAGCATATGCATTTTAAAAAGGGAGACAGAAGTCTTCACCTGTTACTTTGCAGTTAATTTAGGTTATAAAACAAAAGTAAATGGCTTTTGAAACAGCGATCAGGAATTAAATGTCTAGTCTTATTTTAGGTTCCCAGTTTTCATACTGTACCCTTGGTGCTCACTTTATGGACAACAACATCTTTATCTGTCACTGAGCCCAGCTCATTTGTGAAATGAGATCTTTTTTAGGATAGGTTCTCCCCATCTTAGAGAAAATTCTGTGGAGTTTAATAGGAGAAACCCAAGAGGGTCCTGTAGAAAATACTCCTAAAACATATAAAATGTAATATAAATTTTGATGTGTTTTTGTTTGTTTGTTTGTTTGTTTGTTTGTTTGTTTGTTGGAGCCTATAATATCCTACAACAGAGGAAATAATTCTATTAATTTCTATTAGACTCTTTTATTAGGGATTTTACTGTATGGATGGCAAAAATTTTCTATAACTGTTGGAAGGTAAAAAAAGGATTTAGGAAAATCAATTCTTATTAAACACCACAATGTTTCGAAATCACAGTATTTGGCCACAGAAGGGCATGTTTCAGGGGTCTGTTATGAGCCATCTAAACAGTGACTTGATGGAATTAAAAATGTTATTAAAGCTAATGTTAAAAAAATTATATAATACATAGGTTGGGAAAAGATTGTCTGTACATCTGGGTATAGTGCTTAGATAATCTACAAATACAAAGTTAGTTTTTAAAAGTCATATGATGCATAGAGTACATAGAAACTAGATTAATGCATTGCTACTACAAAACAGCTCTTCAATTTTAATTTTAAAATTAATCTTCAAAGCTTTGTATTTATGGATTTCACAACCTTTATACATAAAGGCCAAGTTTACATATGTCTCCAAGCTACCTTTAATTTTACACTTGCAATTTTTGTATGTGCAGTCACTGTGCATGCATAAAAACAAAATGTGTGTATATTTCTTCTTATTTCACTTCATTTCTTAAGTTACTCTTATTTTATCCAAAGGGGATTGTCCAGCCCTAATGAGATCACAATGCCTTTGTCTGCATTCGCTGGTGTCACGTCAGTAGCTGGGTACTTTCTAGTTCAGTAAAAATATTAAATCAGGATATTATGCATTTTTGCATTTAGCTCTAGCACTTTGAAAAGACCCTGTGCCAGTTAATACGCAATCAGAAAGCTGGGAGAAGAAGAGTGAGATGGTTTCAAAGGAGGAAACACAACACCTGTATTTCTTTAAAAAACAAATAAAAAAACTGTAAGGTGTGCTTGTTCTGAAGCATGGAGTATATACTTTAAAGTGATTCAGTGTTCTGCAAACAAAGTTTCTTTTATGTATCTCCTTCACCTCCCGCCCCCCATTCAATTTTCCATCCCATAGCAAATTATGACTATTACTACATAAATGAGATCATCTGGTCATGGTAATGTAATGTGTAGGTATCATAGGTAATTTAAACATGGGTGTGATATCACCAAAATGGCCCCAATAATGCCCCAGAAAGCAATTTTGGATGACAAAGAGTTCATTTTCAGAGCAGTACATTATGGCTGCATTAACTTTAATGGAAGTTTCGTGATTCACTTGCCATCCTGAGGGACTGAACTTGAGCATCCACAACTGATACTTGCGTGAGAGTTGCTGTAAAAGAGTAACAAAACTTCTAAACTATACAATTCCACCACGGAGCTCTGCATTGGCTACATAATCACTTCTTGCTTGGAACTTGGACACAGCATTCAGAAGTGAATTGATACACATGGAAATCCAGCCCAGTGAAATGGTATGAATCAGGGACCTGATGTACCACTGGGTTTTGGCAGTTTTTCCATGCTGTAACTCCAAAAAATTCAAGAGGAAATCAGTCAGGGTAAAGCAGGAGAATAAAAGTCCCTAGAAGCTTTGTTTCTCTTTCCCAGCAAAACTGTATGTCTAAGTCTGAAATGTTATTATTTATTTTCTTCACTACTCACTGTTGCATGTGAAAAAATCAATTAGAACCTCAGGCTTTTTGCATCCAGGGGTATATACATTCAGGGTCCAAATTAGGTTGATACTCCACAACTTTTGTTTTCTTTGAGAAGAGCTACTCTTGATCTGTTGACTACTCACAAGGCTGCAGGACTCAAATTATTATAAGCAGAACTGGTAGCAATGCCTATAGTTTAGGTTATCTAACTGTCCACGTGAAAGACCTTTTTTCCCCCCCAATTTCTTACAACTTTGCCAAATTTTAAGCATTCGGGCTGAAAATTTCCATGCCATGTGTCAGCCTGGGAATTTTCAGTGAAAATGGTTCTGCCATTGCTGACACCAAGGTTAAGGGGAAATTACATTGTTTTGTTCATGTTAAAAAAAAATCCTTATAGCCATTTCAGTGAAAAGCTCTAGTGTCTGAGCGTGCACCATATCCACAGGCATTCCAGGGAAGCAATGGCTGAGCAGACCTTTTCCTGCAACTTTAATTTCTGACCTCTCTAATTTCAGGAACCAGAACTGAAATCAGGGAGTCTACCTTTTCTGTGATCTCTGTGATCCCACTGCTAGCACCTAGGCAGCATGGAGGAGAAGATGGAAGTAGACTGACTTGTTGAAACGCAGAGGGGTGAGGAATTGGGAGCAGAGGACAAGGCTAGGCTGAGAGGAACTGGAGCAGGCGAGATGCAGGCTGTGGGGAATGATGGGAACAGAGAAGGGGACAGGGACAGTCTGCAGGCAATAGTAGCAGAGGGGCACAGGAAAGAAAGGGCCCAGGCTGTGGTTGGGACACACTCCGAGATAGAGATGGAGGCAGACTGTTAACTCGAGTTGCAGAGGTCTGTGCTGTGGATCTAATATTGTTCTGCATGGTGAAATTTCTGTTCAGTTTGCTATTTTAAAAACTTAGGAAACTACAGTAAAAAAAACAACCCTACATTAAATAAAAAGCCCATTAAGGTTGCAAAGCCAAGTGTACAAAAGTTAGAAAATGCCAGAATTAAATTTGCCTGTGCAATTTTATTTTTGCTCCCATATACATCATGCTACAGTCTTTAATTACATGTTCATATACTATTTTTTCCACAGGACCCCTGTCTCACACAGAACAAACAGCCTCCAGGAATGAATTAGGGTTGTGTAGGGAAGGAGGCTGTTGTCTGTATTCTCCTGCCTCATATGTTCCAAAATTTGGAGTGTATAATAAATAAGGCAGGGGGGTTTCAGGGAGAGAAAGGTTGGCCTCAGAGCAAAGGCTGTTAAACACCACATTGTAGAACTGGATTCTATCTCTGCCTCTCCCACAAAGTGACTGTGTGATGCTGGTCAAATAACTTAAAACTAGACTTTTCATAGGTGCCCATTGTGTACACCTCATTTTCTGGGAACTTGAGACACCTGGGCCTGATTTGCTGGAGTGCTGATGTAACTCCGACAGACCCCAGTAGATGGGATTGAACCTGGGAACCTCTAGAGCTTAGTGCATGAGCCTCTACTGCATGAGCTAAAAGCCAACTGGCTGTTAGCTAAAGCTGTAGAGCAGACTTCTTAATCTCTCTCTTTAAGGCCTGGTCTACACTGAGGAGGGGGGAGCGATCTAAGTTACGCAACTTCAGCTACGTGAATAACGTAGCAGAAGTCTACGTACTTAGATCTATTTACCACAGTATCTTCACTACGGTGAGTCGACTGCTGCCGCTCCCCCGTCCACTCTGCCTGCGCCTCTCGCCAAGCTGGAGTACAGGAGTCGACAGGAGAGCGCTCGGTGATCGACTAGATGCGATAAATCAATCCCCGCTGGATCGATCGCTGCCCGCCAATCCGGCCAGTAGTGAAGACATACCCTAAGTGGTCTCAGGGTGGGTATGTCTTCTGATGGGACAGAACACCACATCCAGGAGGTGTGTGGGTTACACTGAGCACTCAGAACAACAGGTCAGTCAACAGGAGTTTTGCTTTGAACATATAAATGCTATACAAATGCTAAATACTCTGAAAAATCAGATTCTAATCATGTCTCAAATTGGGCATCAAAATTAGTCAACACTTTTGACAATGTTGGCCTTAATCCATGTCTCAGATCCCCATCTATAAGATTTAACCACATGGGGCTTTGTAAATATAAATTCATTGATATTTTTGTGGCAATCATACTACAGTGTTGAGTGTCATACGAAAGCCCAAGTGGAAATTTATCATTCTGTATTCGAGATTTGAAGAGTGTGCAGTAAATAAGACAGGGGTCACACTTTATATGATGAGGGTAAAAAGAAATATTGAACAGCTACCAATTCAGTGAGCACCATCCGTTCCATGCACTGAATGAGGCAGGGGTCATGTGGAAAAATATAGTATGTGATCATGTAATTACAGACTGTGTCATAATGCATACATACAAGAGAAATGTATTAAGGCTGCACGGGTAACCTTAATTCTGATATTTATTGACTTTAGAGTGCTTCACTTTTCAAGTATAATATTTTGTATGCTATATATACTAAAGCTTGGTAAATATTGGACATCCAGTTATAAATTTCTTGTAAGTTAGTGTATTTAAGGTAAAGTCAACAGTGTTTAAATGGAGAGAAAAAATAGATTTAGCTCTTTCAACATTAAGATATATGATGGCAAGAAACTGGAAGGCTTCAGCTTCTCTATCTCAATTAGAATAGCTTTGGATTCTAATTAAACCACTGAATTTAGAAAAATTCAGAAGAAATGGTGGAATCAAGTGGGAAATAGAGTATTGTCATGGGATACTATACAATCCATGGTACAAAGTATGAAAACTTGAGTACAAGAAGTTAATATAGTAAAGTGAATAATGGTTTAATCCCATATGTATAATGTGTTTGAGACAATAACCCCCCACTCCACCCCAGAATAATTTACCTTAAATGAATAAAGTCACTATGAAAAGCTAGATGGTGGGGGGTTTAAGCGTGGAAAAAGCTGAGACCCACTGCTTTAAACCATCAAAATAAACAATGTAAACAAGCATCCATAAGCCAAATTAAACCTTTGGTATACTAGTGCAGCTCTGCTGTATTTAATGGACTGACACCACTATAACTGAAAAGAAAATGTATTCCTAGAATTGAATGTCCTTTAGCTACTGAGCTTATTGCATTAAATAATGTTGGTTACAACAAATTTCTTTTAAATTAATTGCTTCTTAAGCCATATTGATCTAATTATGGTAGAAAAATGTGAACATTGGTCCCTTAGTCCTATAACCAACACAGCTACAACAACACTGCATACAACATTGGTCACTGTTTATTTTATAACAATACGAGTGCTGTTAAATGAATTTTTTGTGTCACAAATAATTTAGATTGTGACTTTCCATGTCTGAACTCTTGAGCGGTGCCTATTTCTTCCCTTAGATCAGTTTTAAATGCTGACAAATTAAATATTCTGCAGAAATAAGAATGATGGTCTTGGGATTTGGTTGCTACACAAGATTTATCCATTTATTCTTGGCTAGTTAAGAGCTGGGAAGATATAAAAAATGATCAATTGAAATAAACATGCAGCCAAAGTGACGAATGACAAACAATAGGGTAAGATGTATATTGGGGGGAAATTTGGTCAAAATGTAGATTTAGGTAGGATAGTGCTCTTGCACTGATTTTTATCATCAATTTGAGCCAGATTCAGGTCCTGGCCCAGCTGCATTGTGCCACTTTAGCAGCAAAAACAATACCACCACCACCAGCAGCCCAAAGTCTGGCATAAGCAGCTATTTGGGGAGTCTCCTTGCATAAGATAAATCCCTATCTGACACAGAGCTGGACAAGTGGCTGTACGCCGTCTCCCTTCTGGCTCCAAGTGCAGGGGATGTTCCCTTAGGGAAAGATGATATAGGTAGGGTATCTCTAAATGCTGGCTATCCCCTGCTGTTGAAGGATCCTCTTGGGGCCATAGGCAGCCAGATACATGCTAGAGTAGCTTTTGGATTGTTCTAGTTCACACTGTGGACCGGCTTTGGAGGCCCCATGATTCGGGAGACCCAGTAAGGCAAGAGTCTAGCTCTTAATGTTCAAGACAAGTGTAACTTATATCTATAGCAGGTGAATGGGGACTATAGCAGGAAGAGCCACTTATAAGACAGTTTCTCCATCACTGTCCATTTAGTGTGTAAAGTATCCACTGTTGCCACTTACATCCATCTCCTTGTCAATCTACAACACATATTTAACTTAGCACATGTTTTTTGTAACAGTTCAATTTAAAAGACACTAGCATAGCAGTTTCACTGATTTATATCAGGTCTGAATTTGACCCCACTGACCTAATTTAGTGGTAATCAGTAGTAGACAGACAAATATTTTCGATCAACGGTGGATGAAATTGGTCAAAGGAGGCTGAAACATCAGTTTCACCTCGGAATATATTCTTCTGTTGTACTACGGCAGTATGAATATGTCATAAAGTACACCGAGAAACCTTTTGTGTTAGAGTCAATAACACAGAACACTGGTTTCAGAACATTGGTTTCATTGTGATACACATGATGGAGCTAGAGGGGTAGATGGGGTTTTACCCCTAACTCACAGCTAATGGTTTTCTATCTAGGTGCCCTCTTAAAGGGCCCAATCCAAAGTCCATTGAAGTCAGTGGAATGATTCCCATTGACTGATTAATGGTCTTTGGAGCAGGGCCAAAATGATTTGCTTTTGGGGCATATCTTTCTCCTCATGATATATAGAAAGTGTTCTGCTACCCATGCAAAGAGCTAGTGGCTATTGTAATGTTCTATATAAATGCAATATTTGGTTGAAATTTCAAAAATGAACAATGAATATAATAGTAAAATATACTATGCACATTGAGAAAAAATAAAAGTATTGATTTTTCTGTCTCCCTTTAACAAAATGTAGGAAATGTGAGAGTTCACTTCTCCTCTCCAGTGGGTTATACTGGAATGTAATGATGCAGTTATTATTGGTTTGCAGGCCAGTGCTTGTAAGAGGATGCTTCAGTAGGGCTTGATCAAAGAGTCTCCTTGATTGCAGTGGAAAATGAATCAGACCCATAGCATATGCCAATCAGTCACAGGTGGCCATGTAGTTCCTATTGATATTGAATGAAAATAGCTAAAGCCAATTTTTGTGTGACAGCAAGAAAGGAGTAAACAGTGAGGTGGCAAAATTTCCAGATGATACAAAACTACTCAAAACAGTTAAGTCCAAAGCAGACTGCAAAGAGCTACAAAAGGATCTCACAAAACTAGGTGACTGGGCAACAAAATGACAGATGACATTCAGTGCTGATAAATGCAAAGTAATGCACATTGGAAAACATCATCCCAACTATATATATAAAATGATGGGGTCTAAACAAGAAAGAGATCTTGGAGTCATTGTGGATAGTGCTCTGAAAACATCCACTCAATGTAGTGCGGCAGTCCAAAAAGTGAACACAATGTTGGGAATCATTAAGAAAGGGATAGATAATAAGACAGAAAATATCATATTGCCACTATGTAAATCCATGGTACACCCACATCTTGAATACTGCATGCAGATGTGGTTGTCCCATCTCAAAAATTATATATTGGAATTGGAAAAGTTACAGAAAAGGGTAACAAAAATTATTGGGGTAAGGAACAGCTTCCGTATGAGGAGAGATGAATAAGACTGGGACTTTTCAGCTTGGAAAAGAGACGACTAAGGGGGGAATATGATAGAGGTCTATAAAATCATGACTGGTGTGGAGAAAGTAAATAAGGAAGTGTTATTTACTCCTTCTCATAACACAAAAACTAGGGGTCATCAAGTGAAATTAATAGGCAACAGGTTTAAAACAAACAAAACTAAGTATTTTTTTCACACAACGCACAGTCAGCCTGTGGAACTCCTTGCCAAAGGATGTTGTGAAGGCCAAGACCATAAAAGGGTTCAAAAAAGAACTAAATAAGTTCATGGAGGATAGGTCCATCAAGGGTCAGGGATGGTGTCCCTAGCCTTTGTTTGCCAGAAGCTGGGAATGGGCGACGGGGATGAATCACTTGATGATTACCTGTTCTGTTCATTCCCTCTGGGGCACCTGGCATTGGCCACCATTGGAAGACAGGATCCTGGGCTAGATGGACCTTTGTTCTGACCCTTTATGGCTGTTCTTATGTTCTTATGATACAAGGTACAGATTTTTAAGTGAGGCTAAATTAATCATTGGAAAATTTACCTAGGATTGTGGTGGCAATTTTTAAATGAAGATTTTATGTTTTTCTAAGAGATATGCTTGGTTCAAACAGGAATTATTTGAGGAAGGCTTATGGCCTGTGTCATACAGGATGTCAAAGTATACGATCACAGTGGTCCCCTTTGGCCTTATAATCCATGAATACTTACTGTTCTGTTGTTTTGGAAGAAACCTCTTCTTGTGGGGTAATGTTTTGGAGATTGTCAACTTGTGACTTCATATTTTGACACCCAGCTTTCCTTATTATCCATTCTGTGCTTAGCAAGTACAAGATTATGCAAGAGTTTATGTTGCATGAATGATGATTTAAAAGAACCAGTTTTCATTCTGATTTTTACATGCAAAAAAGAAATCTCTCATCAATAATTTTTCAGTTCAGAGCAAGACCACAGCCAGATAGATCTAGGAACAAATAATGTAGGTCACACTGACAAGATGCGGGCTCTATTTTGGAAAGTAGCGACTTAAAGGGAATAGGAGTTATTTGTGCATAAACAAATGAACTTGAGTTCTAGTGTGATGTGATGGCTAAGACAGGTAATGCAATACTTGGATATATAAATAGGGGAATTTAGATTAGAAGAAGGGAGATGGTATCAGCTAGACTATTACTGGAATATTGTGTTGAGTTCTGGTGTCCACACTTTTAAAAGAAAAAATGGAAAGCGTTCAGAAAAGAGCCAGAAGAATGATTCAAGGTCTGGAAAAACTTTCTTACAGTGAGAGACTAAAGAAGCTCAATATATTGTCCAAAGAAAGGTTAACAGATGATTTGATCACAGTCTGTAACTACATAGGGAGAAGATTTCTGGTAATGGAGGGCTCTTTAATCTAGTAGACAAGATACAGTAACTGGAAGCTGAAGCCACATCCAGACTAGATTTAAGGCACAAATTTTTAACAGTTGAAAGGAAGATGACAATTCCATTTCATGAAGGATTTCGAGATTTTAAAATCTGGCTTCATTTGAAATGAAAACAAAACCTGGAATTGTCAAAATTCACAACAAAGGAAACTTTCCCCCACTATCCAAAAAAAAGTTTCAGATCAACTGAAACATGTTATTTAGAATTTTTAAAATATTATATAATACAAAATTTTAAAAATTCAAAGTGAAAAATTTAAATGTTTCACTCTCCATTTTTTTAAATTCTTCCCTAAGATGGAATTTCACTAAAATTCATAAAACATTTCAATTCCAATGGAAAATGGTGCAGCAAAAGTTTTTCTAACCAGCTCTAGTAATTAACCATTGGAACAACTTAATAAGGATGTGATAGATTCTCCTTCACTTGACTTCTTTAAATCTAGACTGGATGTTTTTCTAAAATATATACCCCTAGCTCAACCAGAAATGATGGGCTTGCTGTAAGAATTATTGTGTGGAATGATATTGTTGTATTGTTCAGGAGATCAGAATAGGTTTTCATAATGGTCCCTTCTGGCCTTAAAATCTCTGTCTTCTGATTCAAATTCTGCATATGCACGACTCCCATTGTCAGTAATGGAGATCACTACATATGTGGTAGGAATTTGAAGTTTGGTCTCAGATGTTTTCATTATTACTGGTTAGTGTTATTCTGTTTGAAATTTTCCAAAACAGCCAAGCACTAAAGGAAAGAAAAATGGAACAAAGATAGTTGATAAGAACTACCACTGGTGGAGTTTGGTGGTACAGCAGGCCTCTCTGTCATAGTGGGAATCTCTGGTATAGATGCTTTATGCTACATCCTCCCAGGTTCCAGGATAGGAGTTGTAAGTGGAGGAAAGAAAGCCCCCACACTATACTGGTCCCTGGCTATCATCTCAGCAACTTTGGTCCATTAGTAGTCAGTATCAATTAGAGAAGCCCTTAAGCTAGCGGATGGGCCCTGCACAATGCATGTCTAGTAGCTTTAAGCTACCTCTACATCTCCAACCCCAACTTGCACTCTGTGCTGACCAACTGGACCCCATGATCTGACCCACCAAGTTATTCAGAACATGGACCTTATTTTTCCTTTAAGTACAGTCAGAATATGAGCACCCAACCAACCGTAGGAATAAATTCAGTACTGTCAAAGAATCAAATTCAGCTCTGGGCTTTACCTGAGCATCCCTGCTGACATGAGTGCAAATGTGCACAAGAGTAACTGAAGACAGAATTTAGTCCATTATCTTCTTTTGGGTTCTGCTAGGTATTCAGCTTTTGCTTGTTTACCCTGCAACCAGTTGATCTACGAAAGTTCACAAAAACCTTAACAGCTAAGGCCTTGATTCCATTTGCCAGCACTAAAGTTCAGTGAAAGTTCTTCATGTTACTCTCTTATCACCATCAGTTTTTTCTCTCACATACTGCACACCGTCCCAGTTTATTGGATTCTCATAATTACTTGGTGGCTGCTTACCAAGCAGAATAAACAGCCCAGTGTTTGCCAAGTGCTACTGTGTAAACTGGCATTGCTTCAGTGTCCAGCCATATTTTAACATGTCATTCACTTGTGCTTCAAACTGGTCTGCTGTGTATCTGGATTCATCAGCAAAGTACATTCCTAGTGGCACAAAAGAAGCTTGTGTTTTCAAAGCTTGCCAGTTGGTTTGTGATTTACTTTAGTTACAGAAGTCAGTATGTTTCATCTGAACCCCGTCTTACATTCTAGAATGTTATTTTGCACACCTCCTCACTGCTGTATGCAAAATCATTGTTTGTTCACTGATGCACATATTTAAATTTATTTTCTCACATTTACAATTACTAGACTGACTTGGCAACCAAGTGCATCTGAGCTAGCTCCTCTGAGTAACTAAGGTATAAAGGAAACCCAGTAATCCTTTGTCTGTGATACACTAATAATGATAGACTACAACTTTTCAATGGAAGTACTGTACTCTATGAATTCATTATGAACCATATTAACTTTACAAATACCAAAATAATTAATAAGATATTTCAAGTAATGGGGTGATATCCCACAGTCTAGGATCCAATAGTGACTTTCTCAACAGTTGCTGCACTGGATACAATTGATGACCAATATGGTCACAATGCAGTGGACATCATCTGACACTAGCTCATTTTTCTATTTTGATACTTTCGTGTTTAGTTAAAATACAATCACCTAATTCATCACAAATCAGAGTACACAAAGTTCGCTGGCACCAAGTGGCTGCAACAAGCAGTTTTCCTCTCTCTCTTTTATTTTGTTCTTCTTACACAGCTGTTTATATAGAAGGGAGACAATGCAGAGTTTGTTAACAGCTGGCAGCTAGCAATAATTTATTATGGAACTGGTCTTTCATCAGGCCAGTCTCCTTGATGATGAAAAACTAGGAGGTTATGTTGCTTTCAAAATCTTGTTGTGGGGCCAGGAAAGATTCAAGCCTTGCCAACGTCAGAGATACCGACCAAGTCCTTCCCAGAGCAAAGTGGGTTTTGTGAAGACATTCTCAATTCCTACCAACAAGATGTGTGTGCCCCAACATCTAACAGCACAAGCAAGCCTACTCAGATATGGCACTTCTTTTCCTTCACACTGCAACTCTAATACTGCTGTGAACTCATGCAACTCCCATCCCAGTTATCAAGGGGTCTTTGTTCTCTTTGGTCAGCAGGTCCTCAGAAGAAGATCACCACCACCACCACCTATGATGATGGGTGGCAGGGTAGCAACTCCTCAACCCTCAGTAATCCCCCCAAAATCTTCCCACCCCACAACTGATGGTGACTAGAATTATTACTTTTTCTCTACAGGAGCTGCCTGGGTGACTATCTTTTCTGAAACTATTGCCCAGCATCAGAGGAGAGGTGTTGGGGATGTAAAACTACCTAAGTGATTTGCAGCTCCCTCAGAAACTTTATGCCTCCACTGGATCCGCTATTGCATCCATAGCCGTGGAGTTCAGGCAGCAACTAGTTTGTGAGGACACTGCACAGTGGAAGAGATTAGGTCACAGATCTGACACAGTGGGAGGTGGGGAATATGGTTAGCTAACTAGGAACCTACTGGAATGCACTTAGGAAGCAGCCTTTTACTGTTAGCGCAAATGGTACAGGACAGAGTCATTTTCTGACAGAATAAAGAATTAGATAGAAAGAAACAACTGACCTGGTTTTGAGGAAAACTGCACATAGTTACAGAGGTGATGGGATGAATATATTAAAGCAACAAACGCCACAGGATAATAAGGCTCAAGGTTCACACTGGGGCTATTTAAATGAGATCACTATATTTTACTAGGGAAAACATCAAAGCAAATGAGGGTTCTATATTTCACTATCTGTCTTTATAATGAGGAGTAGATTCATGAAGGTTCTTTATAAACCATATATTCTGAGCTCTGGAGCTGAGTGCATCATTCAAACAATAATAAAAGTAGGGGATAAAATGGATGTTAATGACAAGGTAATAAAAAGCTCTTAGGGAAAAAAGATGCTAAGATTAAAAGGTGTAAAAGTACTAATGAAAGGAAGTGAATCAAATCAATAAGAGTATTTAAATTAAAGCTGGGTAAATAATTTGTGATGCAAGATTTATTCAAAGAACGCTGCCTGTTTTTCTGTTCACTAATTGTTCTCTAACAGATTATGGTTTCCTCAGATTATTTTTTTTTATTTGAATTTATTTAATAAATAACTTCTGTAAATAGTTAGTCTGTCAACTGGTCACCAGCAACTCACTGGGAGCAGCCATTATTTGAGTGGTGGTGGGTTTGATTCAGGGATCTGGAACAAATACTCAATATTCACCTTCTGCTTTGCAATCACTCACATATTGACTTAAAATTCATTTGCCCAAATTCTCAGGTCCAGCCACATTGTGCTCAGCATAGGAACAAAGGAAGGCTGATGGAAAAGGTGACTTAATGCCACCTTTTCCCGCCTTCACTCCTTGGGGCACTGGAGTGTGAGGTGAATTTAGCTGTGGTGTAAATTAGAGCCCCATTGCTGCTCTAATACATGCCAGCTGGTAATAGCTCTCAAGTGGCTGTTATGTAACAGGAGTTCAGCAGTACTCTGACTATGCCCGTACCCCCTCCCAGCACTGCCTCACTACCCCAATAATGTCCCTATAAAGGGACATCCCCCGCTTCCCTGTTTAGGCAGTTTCATACCTCCTTTTGCTACTCTGTGGCATAAAGGGGGTGTATTGGGATCCCAGGGGCTGGCCCGTTATTTTTACAAACATTCCAATCAGTAACCTTGTGTGAAATCAAACACAAAAGTGGGGTAAATAGAGTCAAAGGAGTTCCTTTAAAAATGTAAATACAGACTTTACAGAATTCATTCAGCTCTACTTTAAAAGCGCAGAGGGAAAAATAGAGCCAAAATAAATCAATGCATGACTTGGAGATATTGATGTGAATTTAACCAACATGGGGGAAAGATGAATTTGAACAACGGGAAGCCTTCTGCTCAGTGTTCACTAAGGAGAATGGAGGTAATTTTCCAGAAATGAAAGCGTTTTGTGAGGTGGTTGGGAAAGGGGTGAAAAATGACATTAGAACTCACAGAAAAAGTGTTGAGTATATTGAAACCCTATAGAGAGACCAAACTCTAAGACTGGACCGAATACACCAAGATGCAAATTGCAGTAGATTTACTAAAGGAGAAGAAGGATGGTCCAGTGGTTAGAGCGCTGTCCTGGGGTTCAGTAGGTTCAATTCCTTGCTCTGCTACAGATTTAGGCAAGTCACTTAGTCTCTCTATCCCAGCTCCCAATCTGTAAAATTGAGATTACAGCACTTCCCTGCTTGACGGGGGTATTGTGAGGATAATTACATTAAAGAATTTGAAATGATCATAGGTACCAATTCAACTCCATGGGCTGGAGCACCCATGGAGAAAAAATGGTGGGTGCTGAGCACCCACCAGCAGCCCCCCTATCAGCTTCCCAGCACCCCCCCAGTGCCTCCCGCCTGCTGGTGGGCCCCGTGGATCAGCACCTCCCACTCCCTCCTCCCGCCTGCCGCAATCAGCTGTTATGTGGTGTTCAGGAGGCTTTGAGGAAAGGGGGGAGGCGTGAGGATGTGGCACGCTCATGGGAGGGGGCAGAAATGGGCAGGAAGAGGTGGAGTGTGGGTGGAGCGGGGGAGGGAAGAGGTGGGGTGGGGCCTTGGGGGAAGAAGTGGAGTGGGGGCGGAGCCTGGGGCAGAGTCAGGGTCAAACACCCCCCCCGGCACTTTGGAAAGTCAGCGCCTGTGGCTCAAATACTATGTTAATGTGGGGCCTTATGAATTTCATAGATAAATTAGCAGGTCACAGAAGAAGCTAAATATATCAGAGCCAATTAAACTGACAGTTCATAGTATACCTCATCATCGGCCCTTTTGTCCTATCCTGTTAACTTTCTCATTCTCTCATCATGAGGGGGTGAACCTCAAAAGGTTTAAGTGAAGTTCAGATTCATTGAGATACTTACCTCAAGTTTATCTGAACCTTTTGTCTGCAGAGTTGACTGAAACTCTAGACTAAGCCTCCCCACAAGATTTCTAGCACTACTATTTCACAATCTCTATTTTGTGGAAGCTCTTAAAAAGTTCCTTCTGGTTCATGAGATATTATGGGTCTACTGGTATTCTCCATTTTAAGATATAACTCAATTAAAATAGGAACTATATTCACAGTAGCACAAGTACTGTGAGTGAAGTACAAGGGATAAAGCATGTTATCCCTTTTGATCTGAGTGGCTAGTCAAAATCTGGGGCCTTGCAGGTTATTCTGCTTGGGAGGAGAAACTGAAGCTAAAGTCTGGTACCTTGTTTAGGCTGTGTTTGTCTCCCTCTGGCTGTCTTGTGTGGGTTCATGTGGACACATACACCCTTACCCAAAGCAATACTCTGTGGAGCCTTCCACCCACATGGTCAAAATTCCTGGGTGGGCTCACATATCCTCTTTGTCTTAGGTGGGGCTGCTTAACTGTTTCTGGAAGTGTGACCAAAAGCAACTCCTGTAGTCACATCCTACGCACTATTTATTTGTAATAATCTTTGTACAAAATATGTCTTGTGAGGTATAATTTGAAAACTAATAACTCACTGGTCAATATCATGGTGAAATGTATGTAGTAACATTATGAGTAAAGTTATGAATTCCCCCTGTATGATATTAATAGCCCATGTTCAAAACCAGACTGCGCTGCTCAGACAAAAATTGTTAAACAGGTCTATTCTAAACAAAGGAATGTGTGTTTGCCTCAATTTACGTATAAGGAGTAAACAGGGTCCCCAAGACAGCAGAGGGAGGAGATGGCAGGAAACAGAACAATTTGCATTTTAGTGAACACAAGTGGGTGAAGAAAGAGCATGGAGCTTCCTTCATTACAAGACTCCATGTCACCTTTCTCACGGTCTGGATAAACTTTGCTTTTTAGGGGTAACCATCAGAAGAATCCACTACAAGGATTCACTGGACTATAAAAGAAAGGGGCAGCAAACCCCAAGTTGTCTCTTTCATCTAAGAAGACAAAGGCACCAGCATCTTTGGGGCTCTGGGAGAGATCCTAAACACCAGGGGAGTGTAAGTCACCATCTTGCTGGAAGACTGTGGGTGAGAAAAGCCATCTTGAAAAGAGCCTTGAACCCAAACTTGCTAGATTAAGTTTTAGATGCGTGTTTTCACTTCTATTTGCTGTTAACCATTTCTAACTTTATCTCTTATACACCTCTACCCCAATATACCCTGATATAATGAGACCCGATATAACATGAATTCGGATATAACGCGGTAAAGCAGCGCTCCGGGGCGGGGGGGGAGGGGTTGCGTGCTCTGGTGGATCAAAGCAAGTTTGATATAATGCGGTTTCACCTATAACATGATAAGACAGTTGGACATTGCAGAACACATGTTTGGGGGAAAATCCAGGACTGGGAGTGTATTGTACTTCAAGTAGTAACCAAGGCTGTGGGGCTGTAGACAGGCTGCTGAGGTCAGATTCGCTGAATCAGCACTGTCTAGCCCTCAGACATTCAGTGAGTGACCTGCATGCTGGGAGACTGGTTATGAGCAGCCCAGTTTGGCAGCTAAAGCACTGTAAGGTGCCCAAGGTTATGAGACAGGTGGTGACACAACCCCTCACTGGTCTGAATTGCACCCCAGAATGTGATAGGAGGTCACAACAGTTTAAATGAGATTTAACCACCCTACACCATGATCTTCCCATGGTGTTCCTGCACTTTCTGTTCTGGTCATGGTCCATGCCCATGTGTGGAAGGTGTGCACATTTACACACACAGGGGATGTGAACACTTCAGAACCCCCAAACAGGTTTGGTTCGTCTTTTGTTCTGAAAAGTATGTGAAGGTCATCCTCAAACTTTACCTTTTCACCCTGAAAGATATAGAGGAGGAGATAAGTGGTAGAATAGCAAACATTTCTGAAAGTTCCTTGGCAAAAGAGGGGAGGTACGGTGGGAATTGAGAATCAGGCAGAAGCCAAAAGTTTTTTAAAAATTAGACTAAACTGAACCCCAAAATTGTACATCTGGGGCCTGACTTGAAGCTCATTGATGTTAATAAAGATTCCAACTGACTTAAGGTGACTTGGGATCAGGGCCCAATGCAAACAGGCTGAGTTCAGTGGTCTGTAGATACTGACTTCAATAAAAAACTAACAGCCATACATTCAAAAGGGTGCCTCAATTTTAAGGTCCCTGAGTTGACACCTTACGACACCCAAAAGTTGAGACAGCCAAAAACAAACGTCACTTTTGAAAATGTTGCCTAAAAGGTTGGTTCTCCTTTCACTTATTTTAACTTTGTATAACTCTACTGACTTCAGTAAAACTACTCCTGATTCACGCTTGTGTACAAGAAAAGAAAATCGGACCCTACAGCCACAAAACATCTGGTGATGTATCAGCTAATAAAAATGACTCAGTATAATATCTTACAGACCAGATCTTTGAGGAGATAGTTCATAAAGCAGAAAGATGTGAACCAGTGAACACAATCTACTTCGATTTATAAAAAAGACTTTGACACTATACCTCACAGTAGACTAAACCAAAGGGTGAGCAGGTAAAACACAGAGAGTACCATTCTGGGGTGGATACAGAGCAGGTTACATGGCTATGTGTAGATTGTACAGTAATACCACAGTGCAAAGGTACGGGCCAGGAAGAAGGTAGATAATAAAAGGAGAACCACACAGATCATTTTGTCATTCTTTGTATTAGTGATTAAGCCATGGGGCCTGGTTCTCCACTGCCTTGCACCTTGTTTAGTCATTTATGCCCATGCCAAGTGGGTGTAAAACAATAGCACTCTGATCTGGCAGCATTTCACCCGCATTTCACATTCACTTGGCATGGATGTAAATGACCACACAAGGTGCAGGGCAATGGAGAATTGGGATCATTGCACCCTAGCAGGGAAATAGCTAATATAAGGAAAAGAATCCTTTAGCGAGAGAGGCTAGATGAATTAGAGAAGGTTCATAACGTACTATGAAGGTGAACGGTCCTAAAAAAGTGCTAGTTTTCATTATAGTTATTAATGTATTGTCATTAGAAATCTGTAAGAAGAGTAACAGAGAGTCCTGTGGCACCTTTAAGACTAACAGATATATTGGAGCATAAGCTTTCGTGGGTGAATGCCCACTTCGTCGGATGCATGTCCGACGAAGTGGGCATTCCCCCACGAAAACTTATGCTCCAAAACACCGGTTAGTCTAAAAGGTGCCACAGGACTCTGTTGCTTTTTACAGATCCAGACTAACACGGCTACCCCTCTGATGTAAGAAGAGTGTAATCCACAGGAGACTCAATGGAGTTACACCAGTGTAAAGCTAAATGAGCTTGAACAATCAAGCCCCACATTCTCCAGTTTCATTATGGGATCTCTTATCAATCCTTTATTCACTATCTAGCTCTGTGTTCCGCTGAAATTGCCCATTTAGTTATAATGGCGTCTGATTCCTCCCTCGGTTGCTGGCCATGCAATTATATGCCGGTGTATCCTCATCAGACTCAGTGCAGTCACTCTTGAGTTATTCCCCTGTGAGATCAGACTCATCCATACAATTGCAGTTTAACAGACAAAGAACCTAGTTCTGTTTTCACTAACCTGGATGCAATGACTTATTAAAATCAATGTGAGTTGTACTCAAGTAGGTGAGGGCAGAATTGGATCCGAGGAGCCCGATTCTCCTCTCCCTCACACTTGTGTAAGTTAGGAGTAGTTTCACTGAAGTCAATATAGCTACGTTTTCTGTAAACCTTGTGAGAAAGAAGAAATAGGCTTGATGCAGCTACACTGGTATCAAAGACAGAGCAAAATAAAATCCAAGCAAAATACTGAAATGCATGAATGGGGAGGAAGGACAGAAATTATTTTATTTCTCTACAGAAGACTTTAGGCCACATTTAAGCAACTGGCCCTGATTCTGTCACACCAGTGGAAATTAGGAGCAACTTCAGTGTCTGTCTTAAGTTAGAGAAGAGTCAGACTCTTTGTGCCTACTGGGAGCCAACCTAGTATCAAAAGGACTTTGCAAAAGCAGAAAAGGACGGCAGTAAAAGTGATGACAGAACACAAAAGGTTGATTCATGAAGGATGGAACACTTTTCATTGCTCTATACTCCTCCATTGTGTCATGGCTTATCAGTGTCAGAAACATAAGGCCAAAAATATAAAATATCAATTAAACATTAGAAATGAGATGAACAGTTCCGAAAACTGCTTAAAAAGCTCTAAAACTACGAGTAAAAACACTTTAACAGATGCACAAGTGCACCTTGGGATGAATGCTTTATGCATTATGGATTCAGAGTGGCCATTATAACCTTCATATCACTTTTTCACTTTCTCATGTGGTGTACATCTGAGCCTTGTTGGCAATGCACTGCAATGTGAGTAACCCAGACTTCTAGCTAACCTTTTAGCTTCGGAGGTTTGGGCTTTCTTCTTCCATCTTTACATGCTTGTTGTGTGCTGCTGTAATATAATCATTTCAGTAGTGTATTCCACCTCTCTTTTAAATGAGCCACACCTCCATGCAAAAGCAAGGAAAAAAGGGACAGAAGGACCAGATTTTGACCTAATTCACCCTCATGTAAATCTAAAGAAAATTCACTGAAGCTACTTCAGATTTATATCAGCATCATTGAGATCAGAATCTTGTGAGCTAGTAGAGTACATGAAAAAGCTGTTAGCAAGTCTTGGATAAGTTAGCATGCCTGCATATTTTCCATCACTGCCCTATATGAGACCATTTTGCCACATGGGTGGAAACTGAAACACTCACTCTGTCTGCATCTAAATTTATCTCATTTAAAGAGAGGCAAAATACAGTGTTGGAGTGATAGGCATTATGGAAGTAAAGTAAATGTAGAGCAGGGGCCCACACCATCCATGGAAAGTGGAACTCAGATGTTTACATGAGGAAACAAAGATGTAAGGCCTTGAGGAAAGACACAGGCTTGAAGACATGAACTAGAGTCCCACGCTGCAGCCAAACACATTGGTAGCAGACTACTGGCAACCACTACAACAGGTGAAAATACAATTACAAAGAGTTTGATGAGTTAATTATTCATAATTCATTGGGCAAGGGGCATTTGCCTCCCTCCAGTGTGGAACCTGCATTTCTATACAACCCTCAGTGCCAACACTGTCCTGCATTATCATTTTCAAATTCCTGTCCCCTTCCAAGCTGTCTGGCTATTGCTTGACTGCAGCTCCCGCAACCCAATGTTGCTTCATGAGACTACACTGCAGTGTGCAATCAGGCTGAGGGAAAAGATGAAGAAGAGAAAATTCCTCTCCGGACATTCAGCCCAGTTGTCTTTGGCATACGTCATCCACCTTCCAGCTCTGAGGACTTGTCTAGCAGGGTGCGGGTGGGGGGCTCTGTAAAGTCAAGACAAATTAACTAAAGGTGTGAAGCTAAAGCTCATAAAATTTCTGACTGGATGCTCTCATTCAGAGTTAATGTGGCCTTAGTTCACCACAGTTTAATCTTCCAAGGGGGGCTCTTTACCTCTGAATGAGCGCATCCACATAGAGATTTAATGTGCTTTAATAATAATACTTAGCTCTTATCATTAGTAGCTCACAAAATGTTTTACAAGGGAAGTCAGTATCATTAACCTCATTTTACAGATGGGGAAACTGAGGCACAGAGCAATGACTTGAATTGCCTAAGATCACCCCAGAGACTAGTGACAGAGCTAGGATGAGAACCTAGGTCTTCTGAATTCCAGTCTAGTGCCCTATCCAGTAGGCCACACTGCCTTTATTAATTTATGACCTTTAAATTATGTTTTAATATCACACCTTTAATTAATTCATCTTAACTTTCTTGAGTGTCCCCTTATAGAAAAGCCCTTAGAAGACTCTACCCACCCTCCTGCTCTCTCCTGCTGAAACCTCAGGGTTGTTTTTACAACCACTTCATCACTTCACTAGGTGTCTGTCTTCCTGGCTCTAGTTCCAGAGCTGCTCTAGCTGTACCAGCTGCTGGACTAAATTCTGGCAAGAGCATTGGGCTTAAGTTACCTCTACAGTTCTGCTCAAAACATCAATCTCTCTGATCCCCACAGAGCCACAAAACTGGACACCAGAGAGCAGCTGGAAAGGGGAAAACATTAAAAACGAATGAAATTAAAGATGACTGGGTGATAAAATTCCCTCTATCTAGAGGTGGGCATTGTAAGTTTCAGAAAACTCCTTCAAAGCCATGTCAAGGTTTTTGACTTTCAGCAAAGTTTTAATCACAACTACATGATATAGATACTAAAAAGCACAAGGAGAAATATGTATTATTTTATCTACATTTTTATACAGTTTTGTAATTATAATTGCGCCTGTTAGTTGGAAGCCTTGACGCTGATCTGGAGGAATTCTCTGAGATGTACAATCCCCCCCATGTGGCTTGGAAGTGATTCTCAGAAATCACTTTAATGCAGTGAGCCAGATTCTGTTCTGCTTTACACCAGTAGGAAGGCCATTGACTTCAGTGGTGCTCTATGGATGTGGACATAGGACAGCTAGTGACTACTTATTTAAGAAAACATTAGTAGCACTTAGTGCTGTTAATGTAGGCCCCAGTACAACTCTTTTCATTGATTTCACGAGGCTTTAGTTCAGGCCTAGCATGACCATGTAGCATATCAGCAGGACAAGGGACAGGACTTAAATATCAAATTAAATGAGTTGCTTATAAAATGGATTTATTTAAAATATACGTTTTGCAAGCAGGATGAAAAAAACGTAACACATTTAATGGTTAGAAACATTTTAGCAGGTATCGCTCCAAAGAACCAAAAACCGAACCAGAGTGGTTGTTGTCATGCTTATAGGCCAAAGGGACTGTGAGCTTGTCTATGTTGCACAACATGATTGTGTTCAAATATGATTGTGAAAGATCCGCAAGATGCTGACTTGGTGTGGTCAGTATAGACCAGATCAAGTGCAGCATCATGTAAAATATTCCCACCTGATCTTAGCAGGGTTTCCTCACAATTAGCTGACATATGCTGAACAAGATTTCTCTTACCTATCACTGACCTAGCCACTAGCCATGGTCAAGGATATGTCAATTGATTCAGCTAGTCACAATTATGTTTGATCATTTTGCAATGCAGACAAGCCCTTTTATTACTCTGTATACAGAAGGGAATTTGACAGCTAGTGCTACAGAGTGTTAAACAGGTGTGTGCCCTATCTCCTTCTCTGGAAAAGAGCTTTCTATATTTTTCCAAGGCTTAGTAAAGAAACTCAATTCATTTTAAGACCAAAAAGGACCATTTGGAATCTCCATTATTGGAGATTTTTAAGAGCAGATTAGACAAACATCTGTCAGAAACGGTCTAGATCAAAGGTGAGCAAACTACAGCCTGCGGATCACATCCGGCATGGTATGGAGGCCGGGGCCGGGGGGTTGGATAAGGGGCGGGGCTCCTGGGGTGCAGTCAGGGGACAGGGAGCAGGGGGCAGTTGGATGGGGTGGAGGTTCTGGGGGG